>NW_020273057.1:203208-370001 GCF_003268045.1 Sipha flava
TATTATTTATTTATTTATTTTACAAAAAATATGGTTTTAACATTATTCAAAATATAATTTGTAAAATATCAATAGGAATGCTGGATTGCTAATTTTGATCAATTTTTTTTTCAATTACGTTAATAAATTTATTCTCATGTTCTTATATGAATTTAGGTCAACGATTACTATTAAGTATAAAAGGTTTTACTTAAAAATAGGACTTATACCGGGATTTCAAATGAAATGGAATGATAATTTGATACTTTTAGTTAGGTGTAATCACTTTTGTGACTAACGACGAATTACTAGACGTTTAGTATTATCTTTCCTCAACTAATGGCCATCATAACTCTTATATAGGTATACAAAAAGCGAGAAGACAATATTACGTATCATTAACGTTATCCAGTATAATAAAATCAGAATGTTGCAGTAAGACTATTATTGGATACCACCAACGCGTGTGATAAAATAACTACATTATTTCATGCACACAATACAATTGTTGCTTTTAAATTGTACCATAACAATTATATAAAACATAAAGAGACCAAAAAGTATAACTTAAAGGTGACTATTTTATCACTAATTATCAATTTTGAATTAATAATAATTTATTTTGTACTTTTTTATTTAAAACCTTGATTTCGTCAGATAGTCAGATCTTAGATTATTTATATTGTATAAATTTCTTCGGAAAAAAGTAGTTACATACATTAAGCATGAGTACACACTATGAATACACCTGAGGCAATAAATTACCTAAATAATTTATCATTTTTAAATATGAATTAAATCGTACCTGTTTTAAGTTATTTTAGTAACTATTAAGTATTAAAAGAATTCAAGAAAATAGGTAGAATAAAATATAAATTAAATTTGAGTTGACTACTTGAAGCATAAGGTTAGGTTAATTAATAATTAAAAGAAAGTGTTATCAAACATATAATAATTATGATTATTATACTTGGAATAATACATAAAAATTACATTTTAATTTTAAATATTATATATGGAATATCATAAAGAATAAATTAATTAATGAAGAAAAATGTTTTTTTTTTTTCAAAAGAAACTATTTTATAATTTCAACGAAAACTTTTACTGGAATAAAAGTACGTATAGTCAACAAGGAAATTAATTTCATTGAAATTATCTTTTCGACACACATTGTTTATCAACTAAGTATTTTGTTTTTATTAATATAACGTTTTGTTTTCAAAATATTTTTATTTTTTTTTGTGACATTTTTGTTCAACAAACACATGGAATTGATTTATTATGCGATTCAAAACTTTGGAAAAAAAAAAACTATCAGTGCTTTAGTTATACGTCTTTGTATATAGTACAACGACTATAATATTATATAGTGTACGATGAATCGGATGTGTCAATCGTTTTACGTAAAGGAGATTTTATTTATGTATGTCGATTTAACTTTCACGAATAGATAAAAAATAACGACTATACATGTATATTTTCTTCACATGAGAATAGTAAATGGCCTATTTTATATAAGTTCGATTTGAACCAGCTAGTAATGCAATATAGTTTCAACCATTGGCGAAACGAAGTGAAATATTGTTTTCTTTCTAAAATCTACGCAATGTTTTGACAGTTGTTTTATTAATTTATTATAGACTTGATAATTAAAACATATACATCTGTACATTTAGATACATACATTCATATACATAGTATTTCATATTTTATATTATTATATGTTGTGTTGTATAAAGATAAAATCTTAAAATATCAAATAATTATTTTCATGTTATTTATTTTATTGTTTTACTGCTTTTAAAACTTTCAGGCGTATTTTTTTTATACGTTGCGACCTTACTTCCGACATAACACTGAGTTTTGGGCAAGGTATATATATATATATTATTTATTTGAAATATTTTTACCACAAATCATTGCAAACGTCTGCCATTCGATGACTGTAGATGATCAGCGTACCGAAACGGTCGTCTGTACTATATAAATTCAACTAATAGTTATGACACAGGATTGTGCGCATATTTTTTACACATGTAATATAAGGGAATATAAAAATCAATACGTTTCACTGATATTGTATATTATATGGTAGCATAAATTAGTAATTTCTGACATCATCCGTACAATATATATATTACTGTATATTCCGTGGCGGATGTTGACTTTGGTTGTTTCGTTGATAGCAATCGATATTTGTACACATGGGCATTAGGTATATATTGTTATCACATTATTTGTGACAGCAGCACCCGTAAGCTGGGTGGATATCGTAATGGTAAACATTGAAAGATAGAACGAGGGACCAAAAAATAAAAAATAAATAATAAAAAATATTAAGAAATTATATGTTTCTGGATGACTGAGTTACCACCGACAATGTACAAACATCCACCTATTTGCTATGCTATTTTTGCAGTATTTCGTAAATCCAACGTGGAAAGTATAATTTTTGATTTTACAAGTACTTAAACTATTCAAAAGTTCTTGGTGTTTCGAAAATAAGGTTAATATACGAAATAAATTTATATGGAAGAAATTTAATTGGATGTAAAGTGTAAGGAACATCATATTATTTGTTCAAAGATTGTTCTATTAAAACAATTTTCATTTTAAATTTACGACAATTTATTATTAATTCAGAATCGACTATAAAAAAAAAAATTACACTACCGAGGTTTATCTTCATAAAAAATTAAAAATACCCCTTCGTTCTTTAAAAAATTCAAACTATTATTCTATCAGTTTTTTTATGATATTCCCCCTATATTTTGACCTATGAATTTAAATTGTTTTTTGTGTTATTTCGTAAACTAAATTATTTTTACTCACAATTATGTATAGAAATAAATAAATAAGCATGGCCTGAAGTGTTATTTTATTATTATATAGCAATTCAATTTTTTTTTATCATATACAGTCCCAATTTTCTAACTTTGGATATGCCTGAAGAAAATTTTTTAATCTGAAACCAGTCATACTTTACAAATATATTTATATTCCAGACTAAACTTATGTTTATTTATTTATTTCTATAAATATATTATGTTAATTTATTTATATATTAATTTATGAGTATTAATCGTTTAGTAAATTTTAATTTAGTTTTAATTTTTTATTATTTTATTATTAAATTATGTGTGTGGGAGAGATACTCAAAAAAAATATATACGAGTGATTCAGGTGTCTTCCAATGCATCGGTTGCTGCTTTGTTTCAACATCGTATTGAAAAATCTACTTTTCATCGCAAGTAATAATGTTTTTCATCAGTCCGGGATTTTCTTCTAACCTTTCAAATAAATCTGAGCAGACCTTATGACGCAAGAGCTTTTGGTCGGGAGTTAGGTTTTTTGGCACCAACTTTGCACAGACTTTGGTCAAGTGTGATTCCTCGTGTAAAATTTTTTTAACTGTTTCTTTATCGGCGTTTACAGCCTCGGCAATCATCCGGATGCTCGTTCGATGATCTTCACGTACAATTTGGTTGATTTTGGTCACTGTTTCCGGAGCTGAAAGTGACAGGGTGACCTGGTTGGTGGTCATCTTCAGTGCCCTCTCGGCCTTCACTGAAGCGCTAACACCACTAAAAAACACGTTCACGAGATAGAGAATTGTTCACATAGGTCTTTTGTAACAATTTATAGCACTAAGTCGGAGTTTTTTTTCAATTTAACGAGAAATTTGAGATTGATACGTTGTTCTTGTTTTTTGTCACTCATGATTTTCGGCACGAGAAAAAAATACGTTCGTTTCAAACCGCTACTGCACAAATACTATAATAGTGACGAAAACATGTTTTGGTACGTGCATAGATAAGATATTTAGATACCTAACGCATTACTCGTTTTTTTCTCCGCCCGTCTAGGGCACCCTCTAGGCGGGCAGACTCGTTATTTAATAGCCAGACCTCGTACTATGATTTGTAAAAGTATTTCAAACAATATGCCAATGTGATATTGATATACATTTTTGACACAATTTTATGAAAAAAGAATCTCACTTTTAGCGTTTAGAAATTCTGAAAATATAAATTAAAACTAAATTATATCTATACTTAAATGGATCTATATTTTTTTAGATACATTTTAATTGACCTAATAAACGCTAAATTACTTTCATTATGTATGTTTGGTTAGAATAAGTTTAACAACTATTCTTTCTTTTCCACTATTATTTTTTATTAAAAATAAAAAATTATTTACTTCATATCAATAGTTAAATGGTGTATTCTATGCTTCACGATATATAAAGTATTTCTATTAAAATAGCAAAAGTATATTTTTATACTAAGAAAACTAAGTAAGACTAGAGAAATCCGAATTTTTAATGCTACCCATAAAATTGTGATATGGATTGGTCTCAATTCTATTGCACTTTTGAGGTTCTGTCCCTAGGTTTACATTACGTAGAAGTGCTTCGGAGAATTGATGCGTTTTGGGTAAACCATGTATAAATATATAAATAGTATGCTTTAGAACACGCTTATATTATTTAATAGATTTATGTTAATTGCTTTCATATTGTATTTGAGTAGTTTACTATATTGTATCTATAAAAATATTGGATTTTTCAATTTATTTATAAACTACCTATATAATTAGAAAAAATAAATGAGGATTATAAGTGGAGGAACATAATACATTTTTTTTCATACTGGTTATAAATTATTTGCTTCGTTATAATAATGAATAAAATGCATTAGCTACGTTTTAAATTTAATGATAAACTTTAAATTAGTATTCGTAATAAAACTAAAAGTAAAACAGTGAATATAAACTTTTAAAACTTAGTATTCCTAGTTAGACTAGTAGACTAGTAGGCTTAGTTAGGAGTAAAGTTTTTTTTTTATTTTATTTTTTTTTCACATGATTATAATTAGTACTTTGTTCGTTATAATTTATTATATATTTTATTTAAAATATTTTGTCATAAATCTAGCTTACTAGGCTATTTATAAAAATAAAAAAATCCCCAACTTTACAGTAAGGACATTTTTGTATAGAGATACGTTACATCTTGACTAAAATTATGATTGCTAAAAGTATTCAATATAAATTTTTCATCACTCATCAGTAAAACGCATTTTTGGACAGTAATTTTTTATCAATAAATCAAGATGTATACATTCTTTGTAATACTGTCGACAATAAAAATGATAGCATATCATTTATCTGAGTTTACCCACAAAATTTTAAATAAAAGATAAACCAACTGATGTGAACGGTCTACGATATAAATTGCTTTTAAACAGGAAATATAAATAGTTTGTACCAAAAACATATTAAATGCTATTTATAATGGTAGTTTAATCGTATATATTCATTCAAAAATCTATATTAGTGATTATCAATATTTTGGTATAAGTAAAAAAAAAAAAAAAATATTAAAAAAAAAAAAAATATAATAATAATATAATCATTGCGTTCAGTCCATTTCTGAATGAAAAGAGTATTAATTCGTAATAGAAATAGAATATAAAACTGTTCATGATTACCTTATAATCCGTGTTTATACCTATTCGTTAGAAATATTATTTTTCTTATTATAATGCATCCATTACGTTGTTTCTCTTCACTGTATTATTTCTGACGTATTATGTAAGTTCAAAGGAGTTTTGAGTATATTCATTTTTTGGTACGTTTATATTCTTACCACACCCTTTACATCGCATCTCGTTATCTACACGTTCTCATCTATTCACTGAAATTTTCGAGGAAACAAATATATTATTACATAATGATGTTGAAAAATAATCCTTAATACACAGAAAAAGTCAACGGTTATATTTATTTATAATTTTCCACGTAAATCAAGTGTTGTTTTAAGTTGAAATAAAATGTTTGTCATATTTTAAAGATAATTTACGAATGATTTTTTTTCAATAATTCATTCAAATCACTTTAAAGTTTTTACGAAACATATAAACATTTAATTATTGTAAAGGTTCTGTAAAAAGTTCTAAAAGAATCATGGTTTCCACTTGTTTATGATTTTAATTAATTTGCGATTTTCGAAACAAAAGAAAAGAATAACAATTTTAAATGAAACTATGCAATTAATGCTGTTCACGTTAAAGAGATTTATAAATTAATAATTTTTAGGAGCAATTTAACTTTATAAAAGTCTAATCGTATACGCTTTGGATGTATATTAACTGTTCATATTTATTTTAAAATTGCCAATCGCTATGTTATTATTGATGAATTATAAATCTGAAATTACAATTTAAGGAATTATTTCAAGTATAATGACTCCATTGTCACGAAATGGTTGACAGGAAAACGATTTACGGATTTATTTTACTTTCTTTATTGTTTTTTTGTTATCTAATCTTTATTTTAGCCATATACACGTCAAATAATCGTAATCTAAGTAATGTTCATCACCGGAAAAATACACTTGCAGTAGAAAAATTAACAGTAATTATAGTTAAATATTATTTTATAATGGCTCGCATCAACTACTATTCTACCATCTCAGACAATTACTGATCACACGGCGCATTGTATATGCAATTTTGATGCATACGAGTAAACCATAATGAATAAATCAACTTCACACATACTATATTTTATATTTGATAGTAAGAAATTAAATTGTCAATGATTAGTACGATACCTTTTGTATCATATTGTTGATATAATATATTGTTATATATTATTACAATGATATTATAATAGTTATCATATTATTATAGAATCTCAAAATTTAATTATTTTCTATTTACTTCACACTTAGTTGTTTCATAATATTTAATGTTTGTAAAATTGTAAATGAAAATAGAGTGAAAATAGATTTTTTGTAATATAACGTAGAGTTATATATATATATTTTATGGTATAAAAATATTTTCCTACTGAATTAACATTTTAATGATAAAAAATTCACTATAAATTTAAAATGAGTACTTTTATTTTTTAAAATACTACTGCATGTATGTTAAATATAAAATATATAATAAAAGTAAATTTTACGGTTCATATTTATAGAAATAAATTAATATGCGCCCATTATGTAATATTAAAAATAAGTATAGAAATCAACCTTTATTATACATACGGTCGAATTGAAATTGCTTTTAAACAATTTAAAAATATTTTTCAAAACAATATGTAACGGGTGGAAAAATTTTTTAGAATACTAACTGTTAGCCGATATTTTATATGGTAATATTTTAATAATTTTCACGGAATAACAATTTTTTATCGATAATTGAAAAAAAAAGCATTTTTCAATGGTATTTAATTGTAATTGTTTTTTTTTATATTGTTTTTGTTTAAATTACACATACATATACATACCATTCGTTTGATTAATAATAAAACTACAAAAGTGTTATTGTTTATTGATTTAAATTTACGTGTATTCTGCAGAATATGGACACTGATGACGACGAAGATAATCAATCATGTTACGAGCACAAACTTCGGAATAAAAAATGAAACCGAAAAAAAAGAATAATCAATTGTAAAAATAACGCCACGATACGAAATATTATGACAATCACTTCGGTATTGACATGTTATGGTATAATTTTGCTGGTGGCCCTGTGCTTGGGCAGTCGGCAACACGGAACGCGAAAAATCAGACACGACCATAAAGGACAGATCGAGGGCACACAGCCTGACATTGATTTTGAATTCGAAACCACCAAAGGTTCTCAATTCGAATACGGAGGAGATTATGATGATCAATCCGAAGACGTAACATTGGAAATTGTTCACAGTTTATTCGACACGCGGAAAGGCATTGTACCCAACATTATTTATCAAGGTATCTTATACAATTTTAATTTTACTAATTTTCCAAAATATTATTTTATTGCAGTTAACTGAATGTAGGATGAACCAAATACTATTTGAGCAATTTTTCATTAATCAAATAACTTTTTTTTTCATCATATTTCAGTGAATCCAATTTATTTCGAACGTGAAACTTTGCTCTCACGAATGAATTAATATGATATCGACGATGAGAAAATCCTTTCGATTAAATATATGAATCACTAAATGCAAGAAGAGCACATGTCCACATTTTATAATTTTTCAGGAGAGACAAAAAAAGGTCACATGTCTAGGACATACGCCATTTTTGTATTTAACACAAAATATCATGATCATTTTATAATACACCAGTAAACTGGACATGTATCTCGTTTGCACAAAACGGTGTAATTGTTGAATATAAACAATAATCTGTAAAAATGTAATTTTATGAAAATTATGGACATGTGCCTTTCTTGCATTTAGTGATTCATATAGTTCAAATTATAAAAAATACTAGAACTTGCGTAGTTTTAAATTAAACTTAGTTAAATAAAGAACAACATAATTACAGTAATATTAGTAAAAAACAGTGATTGCTATAATATGAAAGGTTATAAAGGAATTGTTGGTATCAATACAAATCTTATTATAGACCACAAACGAATAAATACTTTAAAGAAAATAGCAGTAATTTGTTTATATTTAAAAAAAAAATCCTTTAAATGATGTTAAGTATATTTAAATTGAAATTAAATTTTCTTTAAAGTTTTAAATTCTTGTACTATAGTTGAAATATAATAAGAAAAAAAGCTATTCGATAAATGAAAAATAGATAAAAAAAGAATTTTTTCAATCGTTCTGGAACAGATTTTACAATAAATATAATTAATACTATCATGCAAATATAAATAGATAAGATGCACTTAAATTAATAGTGCATAAAATTATTATAGAAAGTGTGATATATTTCGAGAAAATAAATAATGTTTCCGACCAAACATAGTTCTGAAAATGCATTGTTTAAAATACTCGAATTAGAAAAATGCTTGGTTATTACAGTAAAAAATATAAATTTATTTAATATATTAAACAATATATAACAAATTCATATTAATGTAAATTTTTATCATATTAACACTTTATAAACCTAATAATTGATAATATAGTTATATAGTTAATTGAACGAACAATGATGTATAATGTTGTACTTTTAACGCATAAAAACTGAGAGGAATGAAACAAACTTTGAGTCTTAAAAATACATGAGAATCTTCATTTCAGAAAACACTTCTAGGAAATAAGACTGTTCAAAACATTAATGTGTAGCGTGTTTACAATTATTCTTTTTAAAAATTATATTATGAAATGTTTTTTACTGTATTAGTTTTTATCAAATACCCTAAAATAATTTTTTTCAGTTTAGTGTTCAATAAATTTTTAGTATAGATTTAATAAACTCAATCATTTACATAAAAATTTCTTGTATTCTATTAACGTAGATTTACTAAGAAAATTTAAACTATGGCATGGAATATTACACTTAATATTCATTAGCTGCACACTAATTACACAGACAATACTCATTATTTTTATTGTTTGAAGATTTAATTATTTAAAAGTTTTATATGAGTCTAGTTATTCTGAAAACTAAATTTATAGTAATTAAAAGAATTTATAAAATATTAGGAAACACATTTTAGAATTTTACAACGGTTTATTTTGAACAACCCATTAATTCATATTCTCACGTTTCAAGGTTAAAATAATTTAGGTAAGATAAATCAAATTCAAGAATTCTTACTTTGTATATAAACTTCAATATACTTCAAAGGAAATATAATTTAACAAGTTGGTAACTTGCCTTTAATATCGTTCACTATAATTAATGATGAGAGATTGATTAAATTTAATTTGTATTTTAGTTATAACTATTAAAATATTCAAATATTTTTAAGGATATTAAGAGACTAATCGTAATTTGTATTAGACAAAAATAATTAGTGAAAATTTAATTAGGTATTTTGAATGGTTTCATGGATATATAATCATGCCCTCAACATTCAAAATAATATAGTACATTTTTTTTAAATAATTATTATACGATAAAAGAGAGTGTCGTTGTTGAATGGGTTAAAGCAAACTGTGTTTAAATGAATAGTTTATGGTTTTAACTCGGTTACCAGCTTTCTTAACATGAAGACCGTTAGCTAGAGAAACGAAACTGCTGAATTCCTTTTTACTAAACGTGTATCACACAAACGGAAATACCCCATATATCAAGCAAAACATAACTACCGAAGTAATATAAAAAAAAGAATCTAATATCCAATGGTCTGAGTTGCCGTGGAAAAATAAATAGTAAAAAAGGGCAAAACTCCTATGTCAGCTAAGACTATGTTTAGATGAGATACAAAGACGGGTGAATGATATTGCTGTATTGGTCTTTCAACATTGAAATCAATCGATTGTAGTTATCGTAAAAATGATTCTAAGTAAAAGAAGTTGGGTGGATCAGTTTATAATTCTAAAGATCGTTAATATAGTAATAATATTACATTTTTTAATATCGTTGGTTGAACATTTATTATTCTAATTTTTACAAACAATAAAAGCATCTAAGTAGATAAGTAAATTGTCTTAAAATGCTGTTATATACAGCTGCATTATCAAACTATTTAGTGATTATAATATGGAAAAATCTAAAATATCATAAGCCTATAAATAGAAAAATTATCACGATAATATTTTGAAAATGTTGAAATGTTTTTAAAATACTAATAAAAGTGCTCAGTAATTGTTTCGAATCGTTATGATTAGTATTTATAGAACAATAACCAAATAACTAATATTGTGTAATCGAAATTTGTTGAATTACTCGATTTTGTGAAAATTACATTTTCTTGGGCTTATAAAACAATTTTCTCGATTTTTTAGCAAAATAATTTTCTTAGCTATAAAGAAAATCTTATAAAAATCTCGAAGTTAATTACCAAATCTAAAATATAAAAATTTAAAGTTTTATGAATCTAGGCTCCGTTTTTAATCATTTATCAGCAGGAAATTTGTATGAAACATTTTATATTACATTTTAAAGTAATTTTGTCAAACCAAATTTATTTTACTGACATTTTCGAAAAAAAAAATTGTAATTTCTAATTATCTATAATTAGACTAAAAATTTTTTTTATAAATCATATATCATCCTTAGCAAATTCTGAGATATAACCATTCATTAAAAAATATTAAGTCTCAACAGTTTTTTTTTAACTTTCCGTCAGTTTTTGGTAATTCTTAAGAAAAAAATATGTAATTTGTAATTTGATTCTTTTTAAAGTACCAAATAGACACATATTATGGTAAGACCAGTACATTCTTTGTTTCATTAGAAATTTAAAAAATGGTACAATCAAAATATTATTAATGTATTAAATTAGTATCCAAAGTGGATAAGTTATTGGAAAATTCAGTTAACTTTTGGGTTTCTGTAATATTTTTAATGAACAGATTTGACCTATCAAGGATCAATACATCGTCTTGATTTTCTCGGTTAAAAATAATTAATTCAATTCTATCTATAGAACTTATGCATTCATTCATATGGAAATACTTTAAAAACGATAATATTTATCATTTTTCATTTACTATCATTACTAAAAAGTTAAAATGAATATGTTATTTGTTGTAAATGTACTATAATACTTTATTTTACTTTTTTTTAATTAGCTCATTATTATTTTTAATAATGGGAACAATTAAAAAATCAATAAATATAAAAACAAGTTAATGAATAGTAATAATTATTATAGTAAATAATCTTCATAAATATTTTGAAAGCAATACATAATGAAAGTTGTTTTTTTGTTGTAAAATTTCGTTCCACTCTTAGAATATCGGCGAAACTTTAAAATTAACATTATCAAAAATTCATTTCATTTTATAATTAGTAGGGCTGACTATTTTTACATTCATGTAAATATTATTGTATGATTAAAGTAAAATTCGCAGACTTATTCTTGAAAATTGCTTTTATTTAGTTTTATAATTACACAATTTTTTTTTGTTTTTAGATATTTTAAAAATACTTTAATAAATATTTATTTTTCCTTAAATGTCTTGTACCATGGTAAACATAATAATGAATAATAATAAATATTGAATCGTAAATGATTTTAAGTTTGTGTGATTTAAATATATATTTTCACTTTATCTATATATATATATATATATATATATATATATATATATACAAAGCTGAGCAAGTTAAAGATATTTTTTAACTTATTTAAGTTAATTAAGTTTATGTTAAATTAAGTTAACAATTGAGTTAGTGCACATGAGAATCACACCAATTAAATTAAAAATTAAGTTAAAAAATATCGTTAACTTTAATGAATAAGTTAATTACAAAAAAAAAATATTTAGATTAAGTGCTGATATAAGTGATAAATATTTAATAACAATTTAAAATAGATCTTAATTAACATTAATAACAAAGAAAATGCATAAAAATTTTATTTTTAGAATATTTTCTATTTAACTCGAATTACAGTAGAAAAGTATACATTTCTTCATTGGGATTTTTTTAAGCACTCAAATTTCAGATTTTCGGTAATTTATGTATGATTATTCTTTTATTCATTTTTCATGCAAACCACATATGATAAATATAATTTAAAAAAGTATTATTTGTAATGTTCAATAACAATATATAAACTAAATATAATGCAATTCATAGTGTAATTATGAAATTATACAGACAATAAATGTATACAGTAGATACAAAATATTAAAATAAATATATTATATTATTAGCTTTATTAAAATAAAAACAAATTAAATAATACAATGAACAAGTTAATCTAAATAACTATTGAATCTCAATAATCGAGTTATCTAATAGTTTTTATCAGCTATTGAATTTCTTCTCTTACTTAATAATACTTAATGATATAAATCTTATTTAATCATAATCATCGATTATGAAATAATTGTAATAATATTTGTATTCTATAAACAATTATAATATGTACGTATCTATGTAATATAGATTAAGGCCACTTTTCATGAAAATGGTAAGGTAATTCATGGGCGGTATGGCTATTTTTACTCAATAGTCTTAAAACGGTGAAATACTCTTTCCGAGACCAGCGGAACCCCGTTTATTAGTTAATACCGTGATAAATATTATATTCTAATCCAAAAATTCTTCAACATTTTTATTTTTATATTTTTCTAAATTCCACGATTTTAATTTTATCTTTTTATAACTTGATTTTTATGGAACGTGGTATTTTACAAAAATATTTATCTGGTCTTGAAAATCAAAATTATTTCAATTGGGAAAAATTAAAAAATAATACGTTAATTTTTAGTTAATCTGTAAGGAAATGATTTAAATTAAATAAAGAAGTTAATTCACCAGTAATGAAATAATTTAAGTTATTAAGTTAAATTTACTTAACTTTTAACTTATTAACTCGTTAATGGTCAGGCTTGTATATATATGAAAATAGATAGGTTTTATATAAGATTATAAAAAAAAAAAATATTCAATTTTATGGTCAACCGAGTTGCCTTGAATTATATACAACCACGTTTAGTATACACTGTATATAAATAGGTACAAAAATAAAAAATAAATTTGAATTTCGAAATTGAAATATGACGTTTGAAATCATTATATTGGGAAAAAATAAATTGAAGTTTTATTTGTGTGAACTTTGATAAACTAAAAGAAAAAACATTTTAAATAAAATTAATAAGACTTTGTTTCAATTTAGTCTAAAAAATTGTTTATAATAAATTTAGTAATCATTCTCCTTTGCCCTGAAATGTTCAATGGGTTAAATATCATTATTTATGCATGATACTATTAAATTTATTAAAATATAATATATATATATAAAATATAATTAAAATTGCTTAACAGTAAAGCACATGGAATATATTTAATTTTTCAAGAGTTCAGTAAGTTTATTCTTTTGTGTAAATTGTTTAATTAAAAAATAATACCTATGTAAGATATAGTACTTTAAGCTCTTTTAGTTTTTTTATTACATATGTTTTAATATTTTTAGTTTTTATTTTGTATCCTCATCCTCATTGCTATCGTCATTATCATCTGAATAATTATAAGATAATAATATGATATAATAATTTTATGTTTCTTCTCTAGATTTTTTTAATATAAAAGTAATTTTTCTCTTTCAAATATCCATTTTTTAATATTTGTTGTTAGAGTATTAATAAATAAATAATAATTATAATATTATTCTAAAGGATTAGAATATTATTTATCAACAAAATAATTTTTAATGTACGTGTTTTTGCATTTGTACGTGTGCTATAAAATAAAAATTGAGTTTCATTGGTACTTTATTATATGCATGCGCATATTATTATTTTCGTTTGAAAAGTTTCGAAATGCCCAGTGACCTTTCGTACCACTTAGGGATTGACAAAAAAAAAGTCATTATTATAATATATTAATATTGTATGCTGAATTTACAGGGGGAAAAAAATAATAATCGTATAAAACAGTTTCAATTTCCGGAGGAAAAATAAGACGTTCTGGGCCATTAGTGTGTTGTTTTCGTATTTGTAAATGTATGTAAAATATATTACTTGTACCATGGTAGTCGACAATCGAATGGAAGTAAAGAATAATGTTTAATCTGAATGTTTATAGTTGAAGGGCAAAACTTGGATGAATTTTAAAGAACACAATAAACAAATAGAAATCGAGAACATATAGTGATTTTTCCCCATCATCTCCATAAGCATTTTTCCCTTGCACATCTTCACCCATAGCTAAAAAGAAAACAAATCTATTAACAATTTATAAATCTATGAGTTTTCGGAAAATTAAAAACACACGACCGTGTTACTTTATACGCCCGCGTTAATTATATGAAAGAAAAAAGAAAAAAAAATCACGCATAAAAACTAGGTCAAATAAAATTAATGTTGCCTGTAATAAAGTTCTATAGTTATTCAGATTTGGCCAGTAGATTAAATTTAGGATCACTTAAATTGTATAAATTGACCGTATATACTAGTAAACTGCCGTGACCTTGGTATATTATAAATTATAACAGTGAAACGGTGAACATGGTTATATTACGCTAATTTTTTTATCGTGACACTTTGCTGCCAGTAATCGATTAAAGAGTTTTGTCAATAACTTTAAACCACTATTCGTTTTAGAGTCCCATTTTAAAATGATTGCTTCGAATTTGTATTAGCTACATCATAAACGTGTACCCCGCACAGTACTGATTTAGTGGTTTTTTGCTCAGAGTAACATTAACTGATAAATTTGTTAAAAAGTATGCATTACGCACAAAGCGGTTAACTGCAGCTAACCACTGGAAGCCTTATAATCATCATAATATTACTGTCGTAGTACAGTTTTTCTTATATCATTTAATTCTTTTGAAATTAATAAACGCATAAATATTATGTATACATGCTGTGAAGGTACCTAACCGTGTGTTTACGAACTGCGACACGACATAATAATAATAATAATAATAATAATAATAATAACAATAATAACATTCCACGTTGCGTTCTACTCTGCGAATTAATGAATGGTTAATTTTATTGATTTTCCTTTGTAGCTCAAGTTAGACATAACAGGTCAACCAAACCGTCTAGAAATGTAATAACATAATATACTGAAAAAATATCTGTATTTGTCGGCATTTATATTCTATCACGTTTCGATTTGTCGTTCGTGTACTCAGTGTTGTTATTTTATCTGTATTCAAATTGCATGCGTCTTAATTGCATTATTTGGTTAGTTAAAAAATACCAACAAGACTAGCATTTGACCTAAAAGTATGAATTTTGAGTGGGTGTGAAATAATTATTGAATTTTTTGTAATTTTGCACATTATAATTATTATTATTATTAATATTGTGGACGTACAAATATGCACATAAAAATAAATGTTTATTAATTATTAACATTGACATAAATAATTTGTATTAATATTATTTTTATTACAATTCTTATAAAAAATAACTAATGGATTTTTCGAGTAGCTTGTATTCACGTTTCCTCTCTATGGCTTAATAATGTTATTAATGTTTCTTTTTGTCAATGTTAAAGTGTTTTGAATAGTTTCTGTGGCCCTACATGGAGTACATGTCAATGATATTAAATATATTTTTATTAATTGTTTGTAACATACTGTTGTATACTATGAGAATATTAAGGTGGGGTTTTGTCGTTCTAACCAAATAAAACATGTTAATTTGTAAAAATACCAGCTCCCGTAGAATAAAATATTAAAAATAACAAATTAGAAGTAGCTAAGTATCTCGTTTTATTGAATCTAATATATATTTGTTAGGTAATAAGTGCACAATATGATTGATAAGCGTTAAAATGTTTCTTCAATCGACATTTAGGACTTATTTTAGATAAAATCGAAGCTATGCGTATTTTGAATGATTTCACAAAAATATTTCTTCAGGTTCCATTTATTGGGAAAAAACTGAAGTATCAATAATATCACGTGTAAAAACTTATTTAGGAAATAAACCGGAAAGGCATACAATAAAACAATATTATTATGCTAAATTGGTAAATTCAATAATATCTAATAACCTTTCATCATATTTTTTTATTTTGTTAAATATTTATTCCAATTCCTAATTCCTAATTAATTATTCCTTTAAATATTGTCATTTATTATTACTTTGCATTATATCAGACCCATTTAAAGTACAAAATGTTTGCATAATTTATTATTTTCCCCATATTGCATTATATTTGTGTTTTATTGCTTTCTTTTCCCTTAACTATACCTAATATATACTTAACTCAACTATATTTGCGAAAATATTTTTCAGTGTTTAGAATAACAGAGTGCTTTATTTGGATTTTAATTAATACAAAATATTTTATTAACATGTTCACTGTTCTTATGTTAAATTAAATCAAAAGTTATCAGTCCTATGACCTATATACGGGTCACGTTAAACATATTTTAGTAGTCCATGATCCACATGTGGTTCATTTCAAACATTTATTTCCCAGTATATTTATTTAATTAAACTATATGTTATAAATTTCATAATAATACAGGGCTGGTGAGATGATAAGATTTCTAATGATATATACCATAGGTTAGTAATTGTTATAATGAACTTAAATCGTAGTAAAATGTACATACATACAAATTTAAACTATTGAAATTGTTTTCAGATGCAAGTGACCTTTCTAATATTTTTCTTTACCCTTATATTTATATTATAATTATTATTGATGTAGATATAGATGTAGCTTACTCTGGTACTCCAAAAATAATTTAAAATATTTTAATTGAAGTGGACTAATGTATTGTGTTTATCAATTTCCAATAGGGACTAATCCATAAATAAACCATGAACCACATTTGGGTCATCGAACATTAAATGTGTTAAAATGAATAACATAACTATATAATTATATTATCTGCGAAATGTATTGTACCTACCTCCAAACAATCCACATGGCCATAAAAACTCATTCCAGAAAAAACTTTTTTTTTTTTTATGATGAAACTCATAAAATTAAGTTTTACAGAAAACTAAATGTTATTAAGAGTAAAACAATATGAAATAAATGTTAACTTCTAAGGTTTTAATAAAATTAGTTTTTGTTTTATTCATCTTATGTTATCCTTCGCTTTTATAGTTAAAAATGTATGCAATTATACATATATGCGTTGTACTCGTATTTTGAGCGCTTGTGTATTACACTATAATATAATATTATTGTGCATATAAATATTACAAAAAGTGTACGTACTGTAGTCTTACCAAGAGAATTTGTGTATTATTATTTTATTCAAGAAATAAATGTTGAAATTAAATGGATAAAATATTTTTTCATTTAACTATTTTCTCTGAGAATCAATTTATATCAGACGAAAATTAATAAAGTCATAAATAGTTAATAATATATCGATTAAAATATGTTTATACAAATAAATAAATTATTTATAATCTATGGGTGTATTTTATCAATTTAAATTAATAAAAAAAAAATTATTAAATTACTTAAAAATTGTTGTTTTATTAAGACGAATCGAACGATTTATATTAAAATGTACGAGTTAGCAACAGAAAAATGAAATTTTGCTTTTTATTTTTGCAAATATGCTTTTTAGCTTTCTGAGAATATATTTTTATGTGATCATTGCAAAATAATAAAATTGTATCATTTTAGAAATTATCTTTTGAATTTAATCGGCAAAGAAAAACTGTACCTTAAGAAAAATTTCATTTGGTAAGCTTAAATGATTTTATGTGACCTTTTTTTTTTTAAATATTAAGCTAGATTTTTAATCACTCATTCGATTTTATGTTGGTAATTAATAATTTCAAATATTTTGTTTGCACTTATTCTGACAAGAAGTGATATTTATTTTTGAAAATAATAATTTTAAAACAATAATTTGGTTTTGAAGAGTGTGTTTAAGAGATATAACACTTTCAAAATTCTATGATAATTTTGTTGATTGAAATATCTAACTGATTTCCCATTTTTCTATAAATATATTATTAATGTTATGTTTAATTTTTAATGTTTATATTTTTTCTTATTTTCTTGTAAAAAATTTAAATCATTCTAAAAATTTAATTGTATAGTTCGTTTCTAGAAATCCTTTGAGTCCATGATCAAATTTGTTATTATTCGATAAATAATTAAGGGTTCATCTGCCCAAGTGATATCGAAATATTATCTAACATGTTATGTGTTTATTCAAATCCATAGGAAATTACGTCCTATAAGCTAAATTATATTGATAATTTTTTTTTTTTTGAAAATGTAATACATTGATTTTGTATTATTATTTGACGTAATATTATTAATAACAATAATATTAAATCTGTTTTAATCTTACATAATTTGTCTAAAGGACAACAATTTTTCAATTCCGAACAATGAAACCATAATTCCCCTGACCTCCTGTATATTTTCAATGTGTGTTATAAAGTTGTTTGTAATATTGTGTTAGGTTAGTAAAGTTTAACTGATTAATTTGTATACAGTACTATAATGTTGATGTACGATTTGGTTTTTTGTATCGTCAAATTAATTTTACTTCATTTTACAAGACGACCAGTTTTATATTAACTTAAATTTGTTTTTGTTCTTTTTGTTTTAAATCAATCCCGACTTACATGATTTTCATTCAGATTTTTAAGAGCCGTATTGCACTTTCGTATTAGTAAACTTCATTATGATGAAATTAATGAATTAATACGATTTTTAAACATCATACTATTTTTCGAAATTTGTTAGACATGTTCTCTACTAGATATTTAGAAATGTATTCTATTTTTAACGGTTATCTGTATTATTTTAATATTGTATCGATAGCATGTTTCTGATGTATTTACCTAAATTATGAGTATAATCATCATCATAGTTATTAATTTGAATTAGAAGTATACCTCCCTTCTACCTATAAAAATAATACAAAATATGTTATTCTACTATATCTAAATTTTCAATTGATTTCTTAAAAAAAAAAATCTACTATAAATTACGTGTTATAAAGTCAAATATATAGCAATTGATATGTTGTCAAAAAACATTTTCATCTACTTAAAAGCCACTCACGTGGTCGACAAATGTGTTCTTTGGGAGGAAAGTTAGCATACATTTCAAAGGTTTGTAGGGCATGTAGAAAAAAAATTCTTATCAAAGTTTAAATATAAATCCAAAGCTGTTAGGCTGTCAAGTCAAATGCCATATAGGAATGTCATATCAACACATGCCAAAACATTCATCATATGTATCTTTGAACACAACTCCAGCTGACAGACTGAACTTGCCCGTTTTCCGATTCTCTATCGTCCAAAAAGTTTTATTCGTTTTAAATTAATTATCTGTCATATATTATCTTTCCGCGAGTACCACATTCTCGAAGTTGTTAATACTTTTCAATAATGTTTTATTTCCTTTTTTCTATTTCATTAATATTTTTCTTTGTTTCATTAGTTATTTTTAATAGTTTTGTACTCAAAAAAAAGTCATTTTTTTAATTTTTACATCTATTTATTATAAATTATATATTGATTATATCATATTTAAATTGAATACAGTGCACACCTATAATAACTAATAATTGTTTTATAGAGATTATGATCTCTAAAATCAAATCTTGTCTGATTAATGGGCTTTTAACTATCAGAAGTAATTAATTGAGTAAAAAATTGAGTAATTTTAATTTTTTCCGGAACTCAATCTCAATATTTTTAAAAAAAATTTATATTTTATAGACCACTAATTTATTTGTATACGGATATAAAGTAATAAATTTATCAATATATATACAGTATGTCACATAAGTCCCGTATCGCCCTTAATATCTCTACGGAAATCAATATATTTAAACACGGTTTTTTTTTTTTACAATACTTATCGTTATCTTAAAAATTCAAAATTCTTAAATGCATAAACATTTTTTTTTTTAAATTTTTTTAAAAAAAATTGGATTTTATTCCATTCAATCAGAATTTCCATACTTGTATTGTAAAAAAAAACTGCGTTTAAATATATTGATTTCTCGTGGAGATATTAAAAGTGATATGGGACTTCTGAGACATTCTGTATATAGACTTTTCATTTTTTTTAATATCTGAACATTTTAAATGTTTATAATATAAAAGGAATATACAAAATGTTGGACTATTGTTTTGCTTGTGATACATGATTATTATACTCGTAATTATTAATTACTATATCATTATACAAATATATTTTAATGGCATATCTGCGCAGAAACATTAACTATTATTATTTGAGTGTATACATATAGGTATCTGTTATGACTTTAAAATAAACATGTAAATTATTATTTGGCTTCTAAAATATATGTATAGTTTTATATTTTATTCTAAAGCATTCTTAGCGTCTGCATTCAGTTATTCTTGTTCAAAGGAATGATTAAAAACAAATTACGACCCTTGTGTCAGATATAATCACAAAAAAATTCTAATTGCACAAAAACTTTTTTTTAAATATTTATATTTATATTTTATGATTAAAAAGTTTTTTCGACTATGTTATATTCAACTATGTTTAATATGATGTCCATAGCTAAGAGTTTATTTTTAATCAAAACTCATTTGATGTTTTCATATGCGTTGCATTTAAATAATAAATTTATTTTTTCTTGTTAGACTCGTATTCCTACATGATATTATTGTTTATAATGGAAATAATAATACCTCGCATTTTTATCTTTCTCTTTCTATATATCTCTTTTTTCAATGTCAATTTGCCTTGAAATGAGGTGGTGTTGGACTATTTCAACTTATAGCTATTATACTTATAGGATCGGTTGCACCCGTTTAGTAATTTTGAAAATGAAGAAAAATAAATACAAAACTTGAGTTCATCGTTGAGGTTTATCGACCGACCGTACCAGTGCATTCTACACGTATACGTTTCTCGTTTTATGTACTTATGGGTTGATCCTGTATGTAACCCTCACATAATACTATTACAGCCATCTGTTGCTGTATAGGTATGCAACACACGCATATTTAAAATTTGAATTTTCTGATATTAATTTTTTTGGCTTTGTCATATATAACATAAAAAAAAAAAAATAATTAGTATTGAATACGTGATCGTATTTTTATTTTTTTTTTGATAAAATATAACAATTATTGAAATAAAAGACCAGATGAGCGATAGTTGTAAATCGATCGAAATATTATTAATACATTTTTAGCTATCGATTAATGCATTTTTAATATAAAAGTAAAAACTTAAAACGGTTAAAAAATTCCGTATTGTACATGTTTCTAAATAGATTGGTTATACGGGATGACTGATCGTTAAATCATGTGGTTCAACGCACATTATGTTAATCTCGAAATACATGCGGAGAGCATTTTGTCAATAAAAACAATACTTTATTAAAAACTATTTTATGTTTTATAAATACTATAGTTGAAAAATCGTAAAAAAAAATATCCCTTTTCCAATACAAAATTATCTTGATAATGTTTCAAATACGGATGACCACGAAGGAGAAACAAAGATATGGCAAAAATCATTCAATCATACAAATTATTTAAATTGGTATCTGATATTTGTGAACTACTTGTTTAGTACGTTGTAAAATAAATAAATTATAAGCTCATTGGTTTCAGGACTATTACGAGTATTTGAATTGAAATTAAAACTGTACTAAAGATTATTGTATAAGAAATTAAATTTAAAATTATACTTAATTCAGTGCTTTAGAAATTCCATATAAATTATTTTAAAATTCAAAACGTATTGAAATAATTAAAAATTGTCCAGATTATTAGCTTACTCATTATATTTGTAAAATAATACATTTTGTACATATTTATTATATTATATGCAATTTAATTGCATATCGTCAATTTTTTTACTATTTTTATTAACTTTAAAATGTTAATTTAAAATAATTAATTTAATCAAAAATTATTATTTCATTTTTACATTTTATTATGAAGCAAGTATATTAATATGTATGATTTAATATACGTTCATAAATGTCCACTAGTATGTTAATATTATGTTAATTTCCAAGTTGACAAGATTAATCGCCATCGTTTTATTGAGCTGTCATGCCTATGTACGTATGTACGTAACCTACTCGTACTTTTGTTTTGGATGTAGTGAAGTAGATTTTAACGAGAACAAACATTTATATTAATTTTATTTCAATAATATATGAATGTATTAATCATTTTTTTAATTTATAATAGTCATCAACATTTTCAAAACACTTCATTCCAGAATTAATTATCAAAAAACAATAAAATAATAAATAAAGGAATAAATTCGATTAGTTTAATAAAATAAACATATGCACTTTTATGCGTAGGTATGTCTGTAGAATCTCGATTGCTCGAAACCCAAGGGAGCAAATATAAATTCGAGTAATTTAAAAAAAAATGTGTATTAAGTGTTTATTTAACTTCTTGGTATCAAGATTATATGTACTGTAAATAAGCAAATAAAAATAATACAAGAATTTTACTGAATGTTTTTAATTAGTCTGGTAATATTTTAATGTCCTATTTAATATTCAAATATTAAAATTGTTTAATCTTTTTCAAAATATTGCACGTACTACGGTTACGGTTTTCATGTTTTTTTTTTTTTATAATAAAACCATGTTTTATGTTACTATTTAATAATATTATGGTGACAGTATATAAAATAAATTTAACAATTTATTTATCTTAAGAATGAGTAAAATGGTATTTGAATCTGCAAATAGAATTTTTTATGAGCACAGTAAATTTTAATTTTTGTAGTAGTTTAAAATAAATAAATGTATTCATATAATTATTGTAATATATCAATAGATAATTTTTTTTTGTAGTGTTTACACTTTACAATATTTACCACAAGGATGTATATTTTTATCTGTATAAATTTTGTATTTTTAATAATTTTAATTTTATATTTTTAATTTGAAATACATTATACTTACTTTCATGATTTATTTTTGTATCTATTTATACTCAAATTACAATTTTAGCGTTTTAATACGTTCATTTTATAAACTAATAAAAAAATAAATAAATAAATAGTTACATTTCACTAATTTCAAAAGAAAAATATGTACTTGTGTGTGTTAAATTATTTTGAAAAATACCAAAGGGACTAAATCTCAATAGAGAATATTTTAATATATAATTCATTTTTCAAATAGATTCTTATCTTTTTCAATCAATTTAATGTAGAGTCGTTTAAATGAAATGTAAAATCAGCTTATATGCATTTAACTTAACAAAATGTTCTCAATAATAAATTATATTTTGATAAAAAGATAAAACGAAATAATGTAAAGTTGTTCACACTTAACATGAAAAATGAAAAAACTTCATATGCATTCAACGTCAATCGTAATAAATAAGAGGTTAAAAAAACTTACTTTTTATGGCTCCACTGTCAATTTAGTCTAGACATATAAAATTGATACATCCTTCTTCTTTTAGAATTGAACGTTATTCTTTCTCAATATATTATGGTGAAACGTTAAAAATAACGAATAAAACTTGTTTGTTGAATCTGAAAAAATAATGATATTAAATTAAGTAGGTAGTACGTTTTATATGAATAAATCACAAATCGACAAATGTGATGTGTTCAAAATAAAATAGGTACACGAACCAACAGTTTACATGATAGTGTAAAGCGACATATATAACTATAAATAACATTTAAGTAAAAATATTTATGAGCACCATTACTAAAATTAAAAATTGCTCAGGTTTCATATAATTTTTATAGACCCATAAAGTTTAACTTAGGATTTTCAATTTAATGTATAGTACCAACAAATCATATTTTATAACACAATGATTGATTTAAATATTAAGAATTGTTAAAATTAATATGTATGAAACACGGTCTAAGCATTTTACAACTTCTTGGGGTTTTCTCATTATTATTATCAATATTATACAAGATTTTGTGTCAAAAAATATAAAGTAAAATATTGCATACTTTTTTTTTAAATCAAAATTTTGGATTTTTTAACCTCTTTTAAGCTCATACAACTGGTGTTACAAAATATCCAGTAAGTGGATAGTGATTTTTACACTGTTTACTTAACTTTAGACCAGAGTAATAGTGGCTTATTATTATTTTATTTGTAGGGATTTGTAAACGTTTTGTAGTATTTCTGTTTTTTTCAAAATTGTTTTCTGTAAATAAAAAATACAACACCATTAGTTCAATTAAATTAATAAAATTTTCTCAAATCTTAAAGTTTGAAAGTAACTGTTTATTTTTATTTTTAATAATTTTATTATGCTCATTTTTAGTAATTTAATTTTACATACACAACGTTAATAATTTGTTTTTATTATGCACATTTTACAAACGAGTCGTAAGTCGTTATGAAATAGAGCGAAATGTGTTTAAATTTTCATTGTCAAATTTAATTTTCATTATTTTATAATTTGTGAATCTAATATTTATTATTTTTAATCATTATCATTTACTATTAAATAAAGCTATTATGATTTAAAGAGTTTTATGATCAGTTTAAAATTTAATCATTTAATGTGTAACAATATACTCTAATTAGTACTTAAAAATAATGTTTATATTCTCTTAATAATACGTCCAGTCTTCTCGAACTTCTATAGTTTTATTATTTATTTGATGACTTATTTTAACTTTTCAGACATTTTTAGTTATCTTATTGATCTGATTTTGTATATTTTCTGATTTTATTAATGGTAACATCCAATCTATAGGAATAGTTACATTTTATATATATCAACTGGTATACTTATACTACAACTCAACATTTTCAGACCGAATACTCAGAATATACTATGATCCAACATGCTTTAAATAAATTTTATTTTATTTTTCTCAATGATTATAAGGCGAAAAATTTTGGAAATATTCCATTATTAGTAATATATATTTGATAATTTTTAAACCAAATAGTTTATTTTAATGCGGACAGCGTAAGCTACCTAAGGTACCTAAAACAAGTAAAATTATCTAAACAACTATTGTTATTCACTGTGTGTTTAGTTAAAACTAAAGTGTATACATTTTGTATTAGTAATAATGAAGTTCGTTATTTATTGGTTTAATCCACATATCTAAACCTCCTTATTGAGGCGTGTAAAATTACATTTTTTTAATCATTCAAATTCGTGTAAAATGTGGAACACACCTGAAATATAAGGGAAAACTTTCCGCATTCAAAGCACTGTTTTTAGTAGTATTCAGTTACGCTGTTAAACAAAGTCATTGTTTGTATGTGAAATTATTTATTTTTAACCATCAGATAAGTTCGACTCTGTAAACTTACACATTTTTAATTTTTTTTAAGCACCTCGATTGTTTCGTGTTTTAAAATTATTTTTTTCACTGTATACATACGACAAATACGTAACACCGAATTTCATACTTATCACTTGGTTTTTAATTAAAAATATTGGCACAGCTCTTTCTCCAGAATTACATGTTATCATAGACACAAAATAAAGGAATTACAGTTCACTGCTCAAGTACACTATAAGAAGAAGAAAAATTAAAAATGCTTATTGTCAATGCTACGATTAATTTCAGTAAAACAGTTTGCTACGGTTTCTATAAAATATCCAGTCATGTTATTGTGATTAAATCGTAATATTTGCAACAGAGCTCTTGATACATATGGGTACGGTATAAACACAAAATTGACTACATTGTATTGATTGAACGTACAACGTCATAACTGCATATTGATCGAGCGTTTGTTATTTCTCATAACGTTGCTCATTTATTTTTACTATTTAATAATACATAGAAATAAACTAATAACTTTTCTTTTTCGTTGGCATGAGGTACTCATATATTTCCTTGATTTATATGTATTCAACGATCAATCGGTTGAACAAATGTTTTTCAATATTGTCGTTTTAGTTTTGTTGGTAATTGCTATTTAACATTGATTTAAATGCATAAATGTGCTATAAAAATAATAAATAATTTTTGTACCGGGGTGGATGCATGTCTTTAAAATGATTTTGCCATTATCAGCGATTGCCATTACAAGTATCGTTTCTCACTCTAACCTACTATACTATTATTTACTCTTCTATCTTACGTAATAGAATTGTTATTAGCACATTTAACAAATGTAGCTATTTGTTTTGCCGACGTGTAAAAACAATGATTGTTGCATTTTTGGCAGGGTTACAGTTATTTCAGTAATTTCGAAAAATTTGTATTGTTGCGCCGTTATCGTGGAGTTTGTTTTTACAATTAATAGTACAATTACCGACTATAATACACTGGAGATTCGCATAATTGTCTGAAATGGTAGCTGTGCTTATTTTTCAATGTCTTACGTTTTCGGAATGTATTAATTTTTTTATATAAATAATTTTCCGAACGAAAAATAAAAAACCATTACTAAAACCATGACGATGTATACAAATATTTTTTTTTGTTTCACTTTGTATCTAAAAATCATAATTGTTTATTTAATGTAAATGTTTAAAATAACGTAGTTTTTATAAAATTTGAGTAGCAAAAGTTAAAAATGTAAGGATAACTCGAACATATATTTAGTAATATTATATAATGGATCTCCGAGCTGAACTCATTAATCATTCCCGACTAAAAACTTTGTCTAACAAGTTTAGCCTTAATATCACATCTTAACAACATTTAAAGACAACTGTTTTTTTCTTACTAATAGCTTTGGCACAGTACCTATATTTTGATGGATGACTTCATTCTTTTAAAGTTATTTAATTTAAATTAATTATTATTGACTTTTTTTTTTTTTTTTTTACAATAAACCGACCCATATGTTAAAATGAAGTGGGTAGTTTATAGTATTTTTTATGAATATTTAAAATTTGAATACTACGTTTACTGAACGGTATAACATATAATACAATTATCATTGTTCTATCATAATTTCATTAATAATTTTCATTAATAATTCATTAATAATATTTCCTACGGGTCGCGACTGATGACCATTTGTTTAATTTCAAATAAACCTTATAACTAAAACAAACAATTTCATCGTTAGTCTTTAAATATTAATTATACAGAAACGTATTATGGTTTATTTTTTTGTTTCGTGTTGGAAAGGCAGAGCAGCAATAAATTATCTCTCGTTTGAACAACACCTAAGACATTGAAACATAATTTGTTTTAACCCAACCTAAAAATGACATAAAAAAATAAAAATAAAGAAAAAGTAAAATTTAAAATACTAAAACATACAAATAATTAACAGTGATTAATAAATACTTATTATGTAACAGATATAACTTATTTTTAATGTGATGGTGTATAGAAAAAAAAAATTAGATCATAAAGCGTGTAAAATGAAACTTTAATAATTATAATTAGGTTTTTTTCACGTCATACAATATTGTTTTACATAAATATAATTTCTTCGTAATTTTATCAAAAAAATTTAACTTAAAATGGATTTGCTAGAGCGTTGTAAGTTTTAAATTTCTATCAAGATTAGTTGAAATTGTTATGATAAATTATCTATTTTTCTATTTTTAATAAAAAAAAAAAATTAAATTAAATTATTTAAATGTATAGTTTGATTATATTTTTCATTTAAAACATGTAATCGTATACGATGTACATAACAGATTGAAAGGCTGATTCTTAACTGAATCTGTGCGTGTAAATGTATATGCTTACAGATGAGGAATAATATATATTGGTAGACGGACTTTAAATATTGTATTTTAAGACTAGGTGTATTTATGGCTAATCTATGGATATAGAAAATCTGATCAATATCAATTTGATAGCGATCGTCGTTTGATTATTTTATGACTCTTGTGTTTGTGTTTATGTTATAAATCGTGATTAATATGTTATAATTTGTTGTATTTTACAGATAAAAGTTGAACATAGCTTTAGTTTGTAATTTTTACAAAAGCGCTCTAAATGGAAAATAAATGATCACCTTTACTTGTGACAGTGTTTTAAGATTTCACGTTGTTTGTCGATAAATTTTACACTATAAAAACAATTGCGCTCGTCAAAGTTGTGAAATTAAATATTTTACATTCAATTATTTTGTAGTAATGCTTCCCTAAAAGTTATTGAGGTGAAAATCGTTCACGATACTATCAGGTGACTACAAATTATCTTCAATCCTTTTCCTTTCATGTTTTACCGAATCTCTAATTAAAATGTAATAACACTAATAATAGATAATTCCATATAAAAGAGCCACAAATATACATGTATATTATATATAGCAACTATATACTATATTATGCACATGTATTTATCACTATTGTTCATCAGTGATGTTTTTTAACTCGAAATGTTGAGCCTTATATATAATAAATATATAAATGTAATTTAAATATATTATAATATAAATTAATTTCAAGTTAATTTGTAAGGAAATGAGTTAAGTTAATAAGTTATAATAAGTTAATTTAACTTAACTTTTAACTTATTAACTCCTAGACTTGAAAACAAGATATACCTACAAAGTACTACAAGCAGGTATCTTAACTACTTACAAACTTGAGTCGGTAATTACGATAGATTATTACGAACTATTTCTATTGAGCACACACTATTGTATCCAACTGCATGCATACGAATTTTACAATCAATATCAATTTTAATATAATATCAAAATACACACAACTGTGTACAATATTTATATTATTGAAAATATTACTTATCAAATATTATATACACAAATATTATATATACCCAATATTCATGAAAAATTACAATTTCATAATATTGTATTTTATTGTAAATAGTTTTAAAGTTTTAATTTACCTATGGCTAATGTTATTTAGTCATTAGCCGATAACGGTTGGATAATGTTGGTTTTATTGGCTAGTGTTAAGATTATCTATTTGTTTTTGGCGGTTGTAGTCTGAAATTTTGACATTAGCCAAGAACATTGTCTAAACCTTAGATTAGCCAGCTAATCATAATATTAGCCGTCCTTCGAGCACTAGCCGTAACACATACATATAAAATAAACGTCAAGCTATAATATTTAATAGAACATTGTTATTTTTCCCTCTACCTTACGTAACATTTTTCCAGTTAAAAATAATTCTTTATAGGTTTCAAGCACCTTTATATTAAATTTTAAATCAACACAGATGTTTCTTAAAGAGATTATTTTGGATTTTTCAGAAATTGAAAAAAAGTGACACATCTAAAAGAAACATGAGAAACATTTTGGCTTAGGAAAAGTTTTTTCATTATTTTAACCATTTAATAGTCTCAATAAATTGATTTTACTTCTTTTAGTTATATATACTAGTTATTTTCGTGTTATTCAAAATACATTTCAACGTTGGTTCTAAATCAAATTTTGAAAGCTTATACTTGAAGTTTAAGTTGAAAAATTATTTCATAAAATATATTCCATTTAAATTTTTGTATAAATTGCTTATTGGGTATTTCTGGAGTTCCATAAACTAGAAGTATAAGAATGTTTTCAATAATGTATTGTTTTAAATTTATTATTTGTTTCGATTAAAAAAATTATTGAGCTCTAAGACTAACATTGATTACATAATATACATTAAAATAGAAAAATTTATATTATTCTAACTTAAATTAATTTAAAATAACTCTAAAATATGTTATAGCATTGTTATAAATGAACTTTACAATTGGAAAATAATAAAATATATAATTAATATAAAATTAATTTTACTATTGTGTTATTTCCATATTTAGTTTTGTTTAAGATTAACTACGAGTATAAGATAACTTTTAAAGGTTTCAGTATACTATTTATAGCTTATCTTTAAAACATTAAGTTGTGTAAAAAAACTGACGCCTAGTTATTTTTCCAATATATTTAGAAAATAAATTAGTTGTTATTCTATATATATTTTATATTTTTTAAAACGATTTTTTATTACTATAATAATGAATAAGTTTATTCTACATTTTTTATAGTAATATATCAATAATAAAAAAAATAATATTATTGCTAATCAAATAATAGGTTATTAACATTCATCTAAATAGTATGCTGAAAATTTCAATAACCTATTTGCAGTAATATATTTAGAAATTTATCATGGAGGAGGTCCAGCTAATTTTCAAAACACATTAAATGGAAAACAGATCCTCCCGTATCTCCTAGCATTTCACATAAATATAAATTAAATGTATTACTATGCATGTACATAAAACCTTTTGATGTTAATACTTATTTATTTTTATCAAAATATTTTTAATACAAAATCTAATTTCCTAGAATTTAATGCCAATTCATTGATGATTTCATCAACATCTAGATGTATGTCTTGATGAATAGACTTCATTATTAGTCTATAATCATCTAAATACTAATAAAATTATAAATACAGTTATAAGTTACATTGTTATTTTGTAAGAAATATTAAATAGTTCTGAAATAATTAAAAGATTACTTCGTTCATAGTTTGATCTTAGAAATGTTTTTGTCCTTTTCAAGGTTGAAAAAGATCTTTCATATGTTGCTATCGACACTGATTATATGCAAAATAATTTATTTAGAAAATGTATACTTGGAAAATCATTTTTTGGGCAGCTCAAAAGCGTTTAATTTACTTTTGATGTTAACTTGTTGATTACATATTTTTATTTCATCAAAAACATTATCATTTTCAATTGGTAGTAAATAAAACTCGATCAAATTCTCAAATGATAACCTTTCTACATCTATAAATGTGCAATTAAATAAACATTCAAACCCTATAAAATATATACAAAACATAATATTTAATACCGGTTTTTAAATTAATGTAGAAAAATTGACGTGAAAAAAATCTTTACAATTATTTTTTTTTTATAATCATTGAGTATCATCAAAATATGCACAATATATTAATACTTATTACCAAATATCAATGTTTAATATAATTTGTTTTATCAGATATATTTATAATGAATAATAATAATAATAATAAAAATAAACAATAAATAATAACTATTTTCCAATATTCTAAAATTACATCTAGCTCGGCTGCCGTCTTACAAGATATTCTGCTAAAAACTCTAGTTTTAGCATAGATATAATATTGGAGCAACGATTGTGATGAACTTAATTGCATCCGATTTTTTTTTATTTAAACTTTTTTTCAAATTGTTACACAGTTTACTATGATTCTTTTTTTTTGAAATAAGATCTTAAAATATAATTACAATATTTTGAAATTTAGTATATCTAAAAAATGATTACATATTTTCTAAATACTTTTGCTAAAATTGAATGTACGAGGAATAGTACAAAAGATATTCCTATAAATTATAACTTTATTTGCAAAAAAAAAAAAAAAATCAGTCTAGAATTTCCGCCGTAATTATATTTCTTCGGAGACCATTTTTTGATCGAAATTGTTGAAATGAACTTCTCTTTTATCTTTTCTTATTTATTAACAAAAATAAAACAGATATTTGAGATAGGTAATATTATTTAATTTAATTATTGTTCCCTAGAGTTATATTTTTCGACGCATACAAGGGCGTTGTTTGTTACAATTTATGATGATAAATTTTATAAAAAAGATTTTAATTTTTTATCTACATGCATTATAATTATTCATAATCCTAAAATACTAGTTCCTTTATGTTTTCTATTTCATTTGTATTTGCACAAAAACTCATTTATATAAATATATATATATATATATATATAAAAAAAAAAGTTAGTCACATTTTCAGTATACTTTATTTCATTATATTCCATACATATTTTCAACATAACGATTTACTATATTTATCATTCATCAAATAATAAATAATGAGTATGGACTGTAAAGTGACATGTGGTCAACCGATATTCTGTGTGGTATAGTTTAGACGCAATTACACGGGCTAAGTATGTCGATAGCATTGAGGTACACAACGTCTTAACAAACCAAAATAATAAACAAAAAAACCTTATTGATTTCCAACTGGTAACAACCATGCATAACAAATTTTGAAAACATTTCTTTTTCTCAATTACGTATAAAAAAATAAAAAAACATTTTATGTGATTACAAATTAAATTTGCAGATGTTTAAATAGTTATTTATGGGGCCAATGAGGAGGATCTGGATCTCATGGATTTCTCCATAAACTCACCACTTGTATTATTTTCAATTCTGAATTCTAAGCATCTTATAGTATTTCGAAAAATATTTTTTAGGGTAAATATCTAACGAAAAATAAATTACAACATATGAATAAAAATAATAAAATATCTTAAAAAATATAAAGATTATCTTTTAATTAATATCGATATTATATAGTAATACATTTAAAACAATTAAATAAGTAATGAATTATGTCTTCCGTGGCATCATTTTAATAATTATTTATAATTTTTCCAAATACTCGAAATTTGATTTTTCACAGTATTTCAGTTTTGATATTATTTTCACCTACTAACTTGGTTTTGCTATATTTTCTGGGAACCATATTTTATACTATAAATACTGTTACCTACTCATAGTCAAACAATAAAAAACATTTTAATTGTTGCATATTGATGTTTTATTTGCCCACCGTCACACAAAATATATATTTTACTGCATTACAATTCGTTGACATAATAAATACATGCACATATATATATATATATATATATATATATATATATATATATATATACGTATATGATTAAAAAATATCGAATACCAAGGTTACAACCTACGTTAAGTGCACAAAAATTAAATTTTCTTTTGAACAATAACATTTATATACGATAAATATCATAAAGGAGAGTCGTATACCATTTATGTTCCAATGTAAAATAGTACACACATCATAGACGTAACCACTGTACCTATATATTTGTTATGACTGTAATTGGAGGTTATGGCATGCGCTGTACGGTCAATTTATGGTTATAAGTATTTACTTATTATTTATTTTTGTAGTTTTCAACAGCCTTCGTATGCATTTAAATTATTTTTAATTATTTTTATTACTTGTTAAGCTGGACAATTTATACTGGTTGAAAATATAAAATTACATTTGTAAATTGTACATCATTGTGATAAATCTGCTTTTTTATCAGGTCAATTTCTATCTTCCCCACTGTATACATGTTATTTGGTGCAAATAAAATACCAATTATCATAGTTGCGTGTTCACAAAATTAAATCGACACAAATGTCTGTATGATTTTGGCGTTGCTGTAATACAGTTTTCCAAGTTTTTATTGTGCTCAATTGTATATTATACACGAAGCCGTCAGCATAAAAATATTTTTCTTTAAGGTTTTAAAAACAAGATAATTCGTTTTATTTCAAAATAAAAAAAACAACTAAGCTACACAAAGATGCTTTTATTAAATATACGTGGATTTAGTTATAAAATATGTCGTACGCTGTATAGATATTATGTATCATCTATATAAATCTATACAAATATGGACATTACATATTTTGGTGAAAAAAAAACCCTTAAAACTTTTTAAACATACAGCAAAAATATTGTTTTATCCTTTTTTTTCTAAAGTTTAAAATTACCTTAAAGCTCCAAATACTATTCAGTTCATTGCATATACCCTACTCCCATTTATTATTGTGTGTTTATTCGTGACGTTTCGGAATAATTAAAAACGTGAAAATATCCCGATATTTTTATAATAATCCCGAATAATCCCGAATAAATATCCCGATAAAATTAACTGTTATGTTATATTTTGTCTGAATACATATAGTTAAATAATAACATTAAGATGCATTGCCTGTAAGTTATAAATGTTATAATTAACAGCAAATTTTAAGTAATTTAAAACTGGATGTACATTGTTGCAGTGCGTAGGCGACCTAAGACAAATGTTACCACTGTATGTTGATTTTAACAAATATAATGCGCAAAGAATTTATTGGAAATTGATTTATCATACAACAAAATTAATAATATGGTGATCATGTTAGTTACTGATTTAAAGAAAACAGAGTATGGGATATCACTCTTGGGTGTTATTGTAGATCTTATGCGATGGTTCGTTGTAGATTTAGTCATATTATTATTATTTAGGTATACCTATTTATATTTTATGTGTTTATGTTTTAAAACTATGTTGAATTATCGAATTTGATAAATTAATCTGGACAAAATCTAGGGTGATCTGTACAAAACTAGTGTTGATTGTATTATAGATTAAATATAACAAAATATTCAATAATATTTCATTATTATTTAATTTCACTTGGTCAAATATTATTATTTTTTTAATAGTAAATTTAATAAACTCTTCAAATCATAATACTCCAACTAATCTTAATTTTATACATAAGAATATAAATGTTTTTAGAATGAAAATTTTTATTATTTCTTAGTCATATTTAATCTCCTTTTTTATGTTTAGAAAAAGTTTTAAGGGTTTTGAAAAACAGTAAAACTTAAGTACATTCTATCTAAGTACGTTTGTATTGAAAAAAGTATGCCGCCTAAAACTTTTAATACAGATTTACTACCCGAAAGTTTGATCGTATGAAAATTATAACCATTATAAGACCATTTGATCGTTATAATAAAATTCGTTATTCTGAATCTTATCTATATAATATATCCATATAATATATTAGGAGTAGGGATATATTGTCTATAAGATGGAGCATGTCCAATATTTCATCCCAACGGCGATGTTTATCATCGTTTATTTAATATTTATATAATTTATATTAAATAAACGATGAGAGACCGAGAGGCAGAAATATGAAAAACAAATCCCTCTCGATCTCTGGTATACACTGAAAAAATAAAAAAGGCATATCGTTTATACATTCTCTGTGTTTACAGTGTTGGTGAGCATAAAAAAAAAAAAAAAAAATTAAAGTGAACGAATTAATAAATAGGTAATTAAACATTAATAAATAATGATTGGCTCATTTTGGCTATTGACTTTTTAACTTTAATACATCTGATATTAACTGATTCTATTCAATAACTAACCACTATGTCATTAAAAATTATTCAATTGCCGAGTTATTTTTAGTTATTTTAAAAAATAAATAAGCGATTACAAAAATATTTTTAAATAAATGTTATTAGTAGGTTATTGATTTAATATTTGAAAAAATAAAACATAGTTATTGGTAATATTTTATTTGTATCAATTGTTTTATTTTTGGAAGATACATTCGAATTATTCACATATTTAATTTATTTTAAAGTCACATTTTATTCCTAATTATTAATTAATTTTGTAATTATTAGTTTGTTCTATAATGCTAAAATTATTTCCAAATACATGATTTTGTTCGTTTCTGTACAAATAAGAAATAATTGTTCTATTTAATTAATTGGGACAATGAGATATTAAGTTGATGAACGGGAAAATTTAATTTAAAGCACAATTAATATAATCCTTTTACTTAGTGTAATTTTACAAATGAAAATATTAGTCACCAATATCAAAAATTCTTCAAAATAAAAACCGAATAATTCTTTTTGAGTAATTCTTAATTTATTTTACATTTTCTTACGTAATTCTCTCTTATTATAAAATAATTGTACTTTCGAATTTTCTTCTTTTATACTATGTATTATCAGTAATATGTATAACGTAATTATAAGGGCATGTATTATATTTAAAAATTAGAATATTAATTAATTAATTAATAAACGAAAATATTAAGAACCGTTACATAAACAGATGATAATACATTTTCAGTTTTAAGAATCAATCAGCTCTTTCAATAGTTTTAGAAGATTTTAGTGAAAATGGTAGAAAATGTATGTTGATATGTATCTATGTATGTATCTTACTCTTTTTTTCTTTTTACCAAATAACATTATCTGAATATTAATTTTACTTACCAATTTATCAATTACTACTCTTATTGTAAGTGTGAGGACCAGCGGTTATTTTTAGAAAATGAAGGAGATTTTATTTCTCAATTGCTTGGAATTCATAATATATTATTATCTCAACTACTTTGGTGGCTTAAATCAGTGGCAACAATAAATAGACATAAAACAAAATTATATGACCGTGATAGTATGGTATCGGCCGTTTCAGGTTTTTTGATGTTTGTCACCTACTGTATCTACGCAACTAAAATATTTGCTTCCATTGATTTGAAATTCAAAAACTTAAAAAATAAATTTGCCCCTAAAATGCCGGTTTGGCTTAGCGACATTCTAAAAACCAAGTTGGTTAACGTACGGCAAGTGAGTAAATATGCTTGTGAGTTGTAGGCTAATGTTGTAAAACGTTCAGATATTCAAAATGCGTATGAACAAAGACCTTAACATTCCCTCTCCCTGTTTCATCAATTCTCAAAATGGCATTCCTGAAATGTCAAACGACCGCAAACTGCGGTGTGTTTGTGACGAGATAAAACAAAAAAAAATGTTGGTGTAGGTATTATTTTTGGCTTAGACTTTTTGCATTTCGTATTGAAACGTATTTTCCAACGAATACTAGTAAGACTAAAACGGCTGATTTTCTCTAGGCGGCCACTGTGAGTAGGTAACACGGCAGGAAAACTATGGTTAGAGTACCTCTGCTCTACACACATATTGTTGTTATGTACCAACTAAATGTAAATATGTATATCACGTGTATAATTTGATAAATCTGCATTTTTATCGGGCCAATTTCTCTCTTCCCCACTGCATACATGTCATTTGGTGCAAATAAAATACCAATTATCTTAGTTGCGTGTTTACAAAATGAAATCGACACAAATTTCTGCATGCTTTTGGCGTTGCTGTAATACATTTTTCCAAGTTTTTATGGTGTTTAATTGTATATTTTATACAAAGCCGTCAGCATAAAAAAAAAATATGTTTCTTTTAGATTTTAAAAACAAGATAATTCGTTTATTTCAAAAATAAAAAAACAACTTTAAGCTACACAAAGATGCTTTAATTAAATATACTGACTTTAATTATAAAATATGTCGTAGGCTGTATAGATATTATGTATCATATATATAATATACAAATATGAACATTACACGTTTTGGTAAAAAAAAACCCTTAGAACTTTTTAAATATGTAGCAAAAATATTGTTTTATCTTTTTTTTCTAAAGTTTAAAATTGGTTATTGAACACACATATTGTTGTTAAATACCAACTAAATGTACTAACCTACGTGTGTGTGTCGATGGCTACGAGTTCTGTGAGAAAGGGATGGGGTAGGTATGAATTCGTGAATGCGCGCCTGTTGTTTTTCACTACCCGACGCGTACATACTTATGTACAACGACCCTCTTTCTGCCGCGACCCTCTTATAATTTACACTTGACCTTTTATGTGGAGAATGCGTGTACCATCGTCGTATACACGGTTTATATATATATATATATATATATATATGAGTACGTATAATGTACCAACAATTGTAGTAGTAATAGTAGTGGTATTAGTAGTAATAGTAGTAGTAGTAGTAATAGTAGTAGTAGTAGTAGTAGTAGTAGTAGTATTAGTAGTAGTTGTACCTGTAGCAGTAGTTGTAACGAAAGTTATAGTTACAGTATAGGTTATATGTATTTATATTTTAGCAGAGTAATAGGTACGAGAGAGTAGTAATGGCTTCAACGATGTTATTATTTAAATTATGAAACAACGTGTTCGTGCTCACCGTAGTATTCGATAATCTATATAGCTGAACATTTACGCTTTCCAAACAATGTACACACATAGTAGTCAGTCACCGCAAAATAAATAACATAGAAGCACGCGGTTTTATTCAATTTAAATAAACACATAGATATAGTTGTATATGTAAACGTATAAAATAGATAATATAATATTCGAACGTACCTATGTACCTACATGATTCGATTAGGACGCCAGCCATCATAAAGCGATAAATTATTTTAGTGCCATTTGCCATTCGAATTTTCCTCTTTTTCCCCTACGCGACAACTCAATGCAATTTACGACCATAAAATAGTATATATTTAATCGTGTATGTTTAACGGTAAACGACTAATACAGTAAAATAATAAATATTTTGACGCGTTTTCAGTTTTTTTGTACACCAAAGTATTTACACCTTATTGTCAAAGTCTGGCCCTGAGAACCGTGGTAGGTGGCGAAAAGGAATATTTCACGGACCACCTACCCCTCGATGTATCGTCGGGAGAATTATTATTATTATTCTCTCTGCCGCCTCGATGATGTTCGCCCATCTACTGCGCGGCTGGTTGGATGACAAATGGTTTTGTTTTTTCCGGATGTTGACGCCAAAACAACTGTTATACTACAGTAGTATACCGTGTTCATTATATATATACATAATTTTTTTTCATTCCCTACAAGATTTTTGGCGCCGTCTGTTTTCCCGAGAAAATTCCGATTTATTGCGTATTCTTTCTTTGTCCTCCCGCACCCTGGGCCTCACGCAGAAATCAAGAAATCACTTGCACTACACTTGTATCTACGAGTATATAATTTTATTAAACATAAATGCGTGTTAATTTTACATGAAATCGTTCATCACTATTACTAATATTAATATTACTACTACTACTACCAAAGCCATAGCTAGAAAACGATTAAGGGGGGAAGTTAGACTGCCTATAAATATGTTTTTACTGACAAATTTAAATACATTAAATTAAATTAAAAAAAAAAAAAAAAAAAAAATGGGGGTTTTAATCCTAACTTCCCCCCTGGATACGGCCCTAATTAATACTACTACTAATGTTATTATAACTACTATTTCTATAATAATAAGCATCGTGCTTCGATTCGGTATCGCAGCGATTGTCAGTTTTCGGACTTGGTTATGTGTTATTAAATAAGACACGAGTATTATTTCACGTTTTTCTATGGGTTATATAAAATAACCTTATAATTCACATATTATTTATTTAAATTAGTAATAGTTATTAAAATAACAATGTACGTGAGTTATAAAGTTCTTTTATATAACCCAAGGAAAAACGTGAAATAATATTTGTGTATTAATAAACAGACAATTTTGGTCGATATATGACAAAATGTGTAATTTTATAGTTTTTAAAGAAATTAATACATATTTCCTTATCGAAGTAATTGCGTGTACAGCAAAATATCTCATAAATTTATTTATTAATGGTGGTATATAAAATGAATGTTTCTGATTTTATCAGAACTCTTCAAAAAAGAAAAAAATGTGTATTAAATGGAGTACCACTTATATCAAGTATATCAATAAAATACACTAAATATTTTTGAAAATTCGTCATCAAATTATACCTTGACGATAGTATAACATCTGTGAACGTATTTATATTGACGGTATACTACTTACATATACAATGATGTTATTTATAAGAGTGTTGTGTGACAATACATAACATATAATATATAATATTGAAGCTACAGATTTTATTGTTGGTGGTGCCATTTTGGTCCCGAGACAATAGCAAAACCGAAACAATTCTTTTTTTAGTTGATCACAGTTATTACAAATGCATCGTTTATTGTAGATTGTATAATATGATCAGCGATAAATGATACATGACATAAAATAAATAAATATAAAGAGAATGCGAAATAAATTCCAAGACATAATCCGTCTAAGTACATGGAAAAACTACATTACAATTATATATACGCTTTAATAATAAGTGAATATATATACACATGATGAGGTGAATTTACGAGGACAGGTTACGGTGCTTAATCTGCTGTTCGGGGTGCGCCTGAGGAATTTGTAATTTCTGACTTTGTTCGTTTCCTCCTATCTAGGGTTATTTACAATTGAGCGTTAAACAAGTAACTTTTTATCTTTGTTACAACTATTGTAGTTTTGATTTTAAAAACGTACGTATTCGTATCGTATTATTTCATCATATTTCAATAATACCGTGTATTATTCTAGGGAAGTATGTTTATTTATTATTTCTATAATATTATCGGATTGAGATAGGAATACGGTTTTTATGAAATGCATTAACCGAAGATAGAATTTCATAGAAAAATGACCAGATGATCATAAAATGTATATACAAATAAAATAATGATCTCCTTGACAAATTACGTACACGTTTAATTATTTATTCTATGTTGTTTTAGAGTTAATTTTTTTATTTGTTATCAACGTTTAACCGTATGTACAATATATCGTAAAAAGTTAAAAACGAGATGAGTACCTACTTGTGTTGAATTATGTTCACATTCCTAAATGTTGACACACTACGAATGATGTGTTTTTTATTGCATTATACGGATACTAACAAAATGTGATATTCTTGTTCAATATTTGGTATCGTGTCACTTCTTCTTCTTCTTATGTGACTTCATAACTCTGTGAGAGTTTTGGCTGCCACCATCACTAATCTCCAATAATAACGATCCTGTATTCATTTCCTCCCGATCTATTACTTCCAGCTTCTCTAGATCTCGTTGCACTTCATCCATCCATTGTTTCTAGGGTCTGCCTTTGGGTTTTCTGCCTGTTGGCTTGTATTCAATTGCTACTCTAACTTTATTTGTTTCTTCTCGTCTTATTGTGTGTTCAAACCATCGGATTCTCTTTCCCTTTACATAACTCGTTTTGAGAGATACTTTGGTGATTTCCTTTATTTCTTTATTTTTTCTTCTACGCCACCTGTTTATTTTGATATCAAAAACTGGTCCACATATTGTTACTTTATTCTCAAAGCTTCTGAGTTTTCGTCTGAGTCACTTATATGAAATAAACTATGAAATCACTAAAAATTAATTACTTCACCGGTTAGGCAATCTTATAGCACGTACAAGCATAACCGTCACCCCCAATTCACTATATATCTCTATTCGTGGCAAAGTCCATGGGAAATATTCGTAGGCAATACTGATAATGCATTATATTTGTGTTCTCAGTGAGGATCAACTATACGGCTGCCGGTACGACATTGTACAACTATACCATCAGCATTAACAGCAAACTTTTGGCTCGAGGACAACCCGCGGCCGACAGTAATTTGCTGACGTTCAATTGGTCAGCTACTACAACTGATCAACAGTTGCATAAATATCTGACGTTCAGGTAAGTTTCTGTTAATAATTTAGACATAACATAACTGTTTACAATTGTTTTTTTTTTTTTTGAATCAATCAACTGTCTTAAAATTAGTTCTACAGAGTAGTACTGCGATGCTTCATCGAAATAGCACGATGCAATTTTATTTGTTACACGTGTAATTATTGACACGCAAGCGTTAATCAATATTTAAAAATTACACATTTTCTAAAGTTTTTCTACTACATATATATATAAAGCAATGTTGAGTCAAGTCAAGTACAATAACATTGATTGATTGAGTTTTAAATATTAAAGTGATTTAAGACTTTCGTTTATTGTGGTAAATTAATTCACCTTTATTTAACAGACCGCAGAAAGACGTAACATAAATATTATATGAGAAGTATTATTATTTATTAGTTGTAATAAAATCGTAACAATATAAGACAATGATTAAAAAGGGTTGTTGTATGCCGCGAACAATTTCTGGCGAACGTAGCTGATATGATTACGTGTATTTTGTTTTCGAATTTAAGAACATTTGTTTTGTGTAAACAAAATGTTAAACGACACGGCGGGTTTGCATTCTACAACATTTCTCTAATTCGTATTACAATCATAAGCCCCGGTGTTTAAATTTAACATTGTGTGCGTGTAATGAATATAGTGTGTGCACAGCGTGATGCGACCAGAGAATAAGATAATATTGATTGTTTGTGTTCCGGTTACGATAATTTCACTTATTTTATCACGCAAAACATCCTCCTATAAGCGCATTATAATGTAGTGATGACGCATAAAACAGTTATGTGACATCTTGTTTACAACATTTAAGTAGTTGATAAGAGAAAGTAGGTATTTGTGTCAATTCAATATCTTTATTGAGTACAAAATATCGATTTAATCAAATTAAACTTTAGTTAACTTTTTGAAAATAAAAGTACGTTTCTGTTCTCTCTATCTCTTTATTTATCTCTTACTCTATTCGTTTAAATGCTGGCCAAATATTATATTGTAAATTTTGTTTTGCTATTTTAAAACAATGGTAAATCATTCTAAAGCCTAACACGCGGTGCTCAGTTATAAAATCGTATTGCCAAAATGTTGTTAAAAAAGGTTATGTTTACATTTTTTACGGTTTTTTAAACGATTCAAAGATTAGAAATATGATCGATTGAGAATACAATATGTAATCTCCAATAAATAGATATAATTATACAGATGACATTTTCTCTCTTCTGTTTCAAATGTCTTTAAAAATAGTATACGCATTTGAAATAATCTCTGACATATTCATCAGCTCAAATATGATAATTTTCTTACAACTTAAGTCTACAATTCTGTTATTCTATCGATTAATAATAACCCCATCACTGCCCCAATTAGTCTACGGGGGTTATTCATTTGCACCAAAAAAAAAAAAGGATTCGTTTTGAGTACAGCCTATTTGCTCCAAATTTATCAGGTATAATTATAATTAGGTAATATATTTTTTTCTCAAATAATAATTAATATAATTTTATTTAAATCATAGTTAGTTATACGAATATTTTTAAAATGATAATCAATAATAACTGTATAATACACATTTTTTTACAGAGTAATACAAATTGAAATTAGTTGATAGTTAATGTAATAATTAATAGTACTTACATATTTTATATTAATTATAATAAACTAATATATTTTTTTTACAATCTTTTCTTTTTCTATTAATAATTTACTATACAATTTTTAAATCAAATTATAGTCAATAATACGATTTTTTTAAAAATAATTCAATAGATAATACACTTATTAAACAATAATAAATTATTACTATATAATAGATTATATGTAATAATAGTTAATCAAAAATATTAATCAAATTAATCATAATAATAAATAATAAATAAAAATATAATAATAAGAAAAAATAAATTTTCAAAGCTTTAAAATATATATACTTATAAAAATAACTTTACTATACGTTATAGATACGACGTATTTAAAATATAAGAATTAACCAAGTCATTAATTTAAAACGTTTACACAGGTAAATTTGGTGTAAATTAGCTGTGTGAAAAAACATAATCATTTTTATTTTGGCGCCAATGGGCTGTACCCAAAACGAATTCATTTTTTTTTTTGGCGCAAATGGGCGATGCCCTAGTCTACAAGAACACACTTCTATAATCGAAACTTGGTCAAAAACGAAAATCGGAAATTAACAAAAAAAAAATCCATAAAATAAATAAATATTTACTTTGAAAAAAAAACATTGCCCTATACTATAATTCATATCAAATTCATACCGTCGTTCAACCAAATAGAATACTTAGGTTTAACATTAGACAAGCATTTCACAATCTTATTTAAAAATAAAATGACAAACACCAAACATCAAGATATTACAAGTTTTATCCATTAGTGTAATTAAAATTAAATCTAAAAACAATATAATTAATTTATAAACGAATGATAAAACCCATCTAGTCTTATGGAATTAAAATTTGAAGACTAGTTAAGTCGTCAAACAACCGCTAAATACACACACACCAAAATGTTACTTTTAGCTTAATTACGGTTATACTATGGTACGTTGGCGATATTTCCCTTTACAAAGACATCAACATCACAAACATAAAATAACTTGCCTCTAAATACTATAAACGTTTTCATTATTAATTTGACTCCACAAAAACTCCTCACAAAAAATATGAAAAAATATGTGTCCTCTTAAATTCTATCTGAAAATCCATAAACATTTCTAAAATAAAGTTGATCTTGTGATCTGTTGAAATAAAATTTCTTAAATTTATCTTTTAAATTGCCGATAGATATCTTCCCTAATAAAGTTACTCGTATGAATTATATTTGTTTCATTACATTACTTTTTTATTAGGTTGTACAGATTGTAAATTTTTCTATAAAATAATAAAAAAATATATTATTTGCAAATTTAAAATATACCATTATACAACCATAAACATTTTTTTTTTTAAATTAAAAATTTATAAAACCGGTATGTTTGTGAAATTTCTTATCAGATGGTTTTCATAATACTCGTAAGTATACAAAAAAAGTGTATATACAAGTTAACGACATGTATTCGTATTTCATAAATATCCATATACAACCATTTTAAATAATTTTTGAACACATTAAACTGTTTCAGACTATCATTATCGTAAAAACTATTTATTGAGAGGGTAAGAGATAAAATAAGAATAAAGAACATTAAAATGTTTAACGTGATATTTAAAATATGTTGATAGGAATACTGTACTATTTATAGCATACATTATATACACTTTGTATTCTTAATATGTTTGAATATTATTCAGAAATCACGTATTGCACATTCAACTTCATACATTTTTTTTTTAAGTAACTTAAGTTTGTAATTAGTTTTTTTGTAACGATCAGAAATGTAAAATAAATATCTATAATCATCGAACGTGCACTTTTAAACAAAAAAATACAATAAATATAAGACGTATTTGATAATTTTCTGAAAAATGTTTAAAATTCATAAATATCCAAATTCACTATAATCTCAAATAAATAATAAATTAATATAAACTAACTATATATAGTATATTTGGTGTTAATAGACAATAACTATAGTCAATATTGTTATCGTTGTGTTTTTTTTAAGTTGAATATAGTGTATAAAAATATTAGAACGTAATTGGTTTTCACTGCTTTATAATAGTTTTTTGTCCAATAATTTTATTTACTGATTTATCAATTTTATTTTCATTGAACTCTTAGATGTAATAAAAATATTAATAATAATAAATAATAAGATATTAGTATTTTCATCATAATAGATGAAAAACTAGGTAGATGGGGAATGATAGAGGGAATTTTTAGTAATTGAATTGAAATTTTTTTCATACAAAAACATTTGAAATACTTAGATTTGAGACTTGAAGAATATATAAATGTATTAATTAAAAAATAAGAAGTAAAATATTAATAATTAATTATCTATCTCTTTTTAGTTAAATTATAAAAAATAAAAAATAAAATACCCATAATGATGTCTTATGTTCAAGAAAATAATAATGAGAAAAACTTCTGTTGCTATTCATTGCTTTAAGACTGACTTTTATTATACTCTATTTGATTTATTTATATAAATTATACATAAATAAATGTAATATTTGGTTATCAAAATATTCTTTATTATAATCGTATTTGTTGACTAAAAAGGGTTGAAAAACCACAAGCAAATAGTTTTTCTAATCTCAAAAATAACAATTCGTAAATGATTGATGTGCTTAAACATTTTTATGTGAGCGATCGTTTATGTAGCTATACCATATCTCCAGGTATAAAACTGCGAAACAATAAACTATTGATTGATTATTCTTTAAAATAAATATTTATATTACATATATATAAATATAATTTAAAAAATATTACAAAACTATTTTTAATAATATCGTATATAATATTTCAAATGTAAATTATAAATGATATGATAGTTGTTCAATACAAATATTATACTACTAAGTATACCTATAATTTATATTATTTATAATAAAAATCAATGAATAATACATCTCCACCGAAATGAAAGCTGATTTAAGTAAAATTATGATGACTATACTGATTACTGCAGCAAAGAGAATTTCAATTTGACAATGAGCAATATGATTCAATTTTCTGTAAACTAGTAGTGTATATCATTAAGATATCCGATTTGTAAACTAATGGAAATATTGTGTTTAAATTACTAAGTATTCGTAATCAACCATCACATGATTTTTGATATATTTTTTAACTCTATATTATCTTAAATAAATTGGTTTTGGAAAAGTCTTATAATTTTCGTTGTTTAATAGTAAAATCAAAAAATGCGTTAAAACAGTATGAACTGCAATTCGAAATGTTACCTTATGATCATGATATCGTAACAAATGTTAATTCATGAAAATCAATCACTTAAAATATTTAGATAAATACCTACTCGTATACATAATTCTCATTATTCGACGTCGATGAAATGAAAGAACTGATAACATCGAAAATTATCTTTTCGATGTACGCACGGTCTCCGATTTCCAATTTAATGACATATAATACTACATGAGATTTTGGGTACATTTTAACCACTCCGAATTAAAAAAAATTATTGTAATACCAATATTTTTCTCGTTTTATTCATTATGTAATAACGACGCACATGGTGTCGTCGAATATGTTCAATTTGATAAACAGTTCGTGTTATAATTCTAAATTGAAAACTTTATTTGACCTCCTGACTGTATAAAATCATAGGCCTATAAAAAATTAATTATATTTATATTTTGTATATTATAACCAACTAATCAAAGTTAATTTAAATAAAAAAAAATAAATAAAATGAAACGAATTTACTTACTGTAAATCTCAAAACATTTTTGTAATTTTTCAATGGTTGTAATTTTTCCTGAAAAATATCCGAAAAATAATTTACAAGAAACTAAAAAATAATAATCTTGGTTGAAAATTTAAAAATATTTGTATTATTAGTATGATTATAGTTTAGGATATTTATTATTCTAATAGTACAATTATTTACATACATAAATCATGTAAAATAACAAAAACCAAAACTATAATTTAATTATTATAATAAATTTTTTTTAAAAAATTGTTATATTTAAATATTTTACTTATATAGTATTATAAACATAAAATAGATTTATAAATTTTAATATCCTTTAAGTAAATAAAAACATAAATTATATTCTAGTAAATAAAATATTGTAAATATAATAAATAATAATAAGTATAGTAAGAAATAAAATTACAATCAAAAACTATTAATTGGTTATTACTCATAAATTAATCTAGGTAGAAATAAAGAAATCATTTATACGAGCGTATAGAAATAAATAAATATATTAGTAAATCAACTAAGAGTAATTATTGTAAATTTCTATTAGAATATAAGTACCTAATTATAATATGTAAAATATATGAGAATAAAATAATTTATATTTCATAGATTATTACGTTTTTATGACACATTTTATAATATAGGTGAAATGAAGAATTAAACAAAACACTGATCTTTAATTTTTTTGACATTATCTTAAGATAATTTGAACGTGTTTATGCCAAATAAAATAGTTGGATCAATGCTTCGATAAGAAGATTACAAGGATTAGAAGAGCGCCATTTCTTCGTTATCCCGAGATAGAATTCAAATCACCAATAAAATATAGATCATACAATTGGACCAGTGCCATATTTTCTCTAATCACTTATGATTAATGCTTATAGACATCTTATAGTGTTATAAATCATAGTCAAATAAAGGCTAATCATAAAAGCCTTTTCTATAATTTGCAAATGTAAATATTATATCTGTTGACACACTATATGTTTATATTGTACTCTAAATTATTATGATTATTGACAGAACTCATATGGTGAGGATGTCTTGGGTTTATATAACATAAAAATTTGAAGCGAATTTTATACAATATACGTATTATGTAATTTGTGTCTAACCATACATAGTGGCTAGATTCTAGCTATAGGTAATAATAAGTTTCTGCGTTGACATTTTTATCCTGTTTATTGGAAGAAAGATACCATATAGAGTTAGTATTTGAAGATAAATATTTGATCTAGAAATGTATAAAACCGTTTAACTTTCACCCTTACGAAAAAGTTGAAAAAAATCGAAAATGTGTTCTTTGGTCATTATCAAACACCTATAAAAAACTTGAATGTTTACCAATAATCATAACTGTTGGTGGTTGAATTTTATGGTTGCAAAAAAAAATTAACTATCATAATATTGGTGTTATGATCACGAATAAATTATTAATGATCACGTATTCCTAAGATAAATATACATAAATTTAATAATAAATTGGTCATTATGACTTATAATTAAATGTTGTGTGTCTACTCGGATTTGAATTTAAAAATGTAATGACCTAAATCTGTGGCACAGGAGGCCATTTTTTTTTAAAAATATAAAAAAGATTAGAAATCGTCATATGTATGTAATTTTAGAGGTTCTTTAAACATTTTTTACTATAATAGATTGCTCAAAAAATATTTTATAAACACAGGGTTAATCAGCAATTTTTTCAAATCCTTTTTATCCCTCATCAAAACAAATCCTAATTTCGTTATCGTATAACACATAAAGTTTAAAATTTTATTTTATATAAATAACAATATTTCAGTGTCATCTTGTACATATAATTTGTACACATTATACAGATTCGTATGTACATTGTGTTGATGTATTGGAATTTATATTTATTAATTTTTATTTTTTATTAAATAGATAAAATTAATGTTTTTTCGCGCTTATTAGAAGTCTAGACTTTCAACCGACTGTGGTCTTTCAGAATTACTATCTTGTGCATGTGAGGTAGAACACACTTTTTAGGATGACGAACAAATTATCTAAATGTTAGTGCAATTATGTATTACGTAAAATTTGTATGTGTGTGTGTGTGTGAGAGAGAGAGAGAGAGAGAGAGAGCATATATGCATAATGCACAGTTCACATACTTATGTACGTATAAACTATTTGACATTGCGTAACATTCATCAAAGCAATAACACGCGTTCTTTGTATGTTCAATCATGGTAATGCAAACGAAAATAGTGTATGATCAACGAGTAAAATCTGTGTTACGGTATGGTTTGTAGTAATGCGTCAGTTGTGATACGCGTTTACGTTTAGGACGATGATAAATGTCTTCGGTTATCGAGGCGAGAAAAGTGAAAATACCTCCTACGAGATATTTCGACGCCAATGATATAGATGCATATTGATGCCTGGAAGCGGCACCACGATGCGTCTTGATTTTCGATCACGTATCAATTAAACCTATTGCACACTGAAAAGACCTAATGTTTGTCGTTCGTTCTGCGGACAGGATACGTAGGTCGTTACTGTGTACTAATCTTCTGCATCGTTCGGTCCATGTTATCTAGTTCGCACCTGACCGGACCGTGGTTTGATCCAGTCCGGTTTTATCGTATAAAAATATACGAAGGATTGGTTCAGTCCAGTGACGGATTTAACGGTCGTTTAGTCGGCAAATGTCTTCCTATATTGTTCGCTGAGGCCCAAAAAAATGATAGGTAATTTTTTTTAAATTTTATCACAAAAAAAAAAAATATATAATACAAACTGTAATGTAGTTTACAATTGCCATTTTTATTTATAACAAAATAATTTAAATATACAGCAAATACTCAGGAATACTCCGAATATTTCAAAAATAGAACATTTTATTTATAAACAAAGCAGAAAAGATCGAATATAGATATAGTTTGAAGTACTATTAACATTGATTTTAGTATGCTATATAATTTCCGAGTATGAACACTATAAGAGTATATGAACAATGATTTATTATCAGTTTCGAAACGCGAGTGTAGAGAGGTAAAACGGAGCTAAGAATGTTACTAATACATTTATTACGAGGCCCCTCTTTTGGATTTGCCGACTTAATTTGAACCTTTAAATCCACCACTGGTTCAGTTCGATTCCATATTTTTATTAGAATTCGGTCCGGTCCTCTTTTAAACATGTCAATCATTTCAGTTCGGTCCGGTTGCTATGATTTAATCAGATCAGTTTGGCCTAGACCAGTGGGATAGGCGGTTACGGTTCAATTAAAATTTATTGAACAATGATTTTTAATTTTAACTCTTAACTACACGCGCTGGTGTACTTTGTACACCCATATTTTTGTTTATCTTGTTCTATTTTGGTTTTTATTTGTTTTCAGTTATTCTCCTCATCTAACCTTTTCTTATCTAATATGCAAGGGCGGAACTAGGGGGTAGAAGATGGGGATTCATCCCCAGGCGTGAAATTTTAGAGGGTTTAATTTTTTAATAATTAACAACTAATTTGATATTTTTAATTTTGTTAAATACTGATATTAGGTTAAAACTCATTAAGTATGATTGTTTATTATTATTAGAAAAAAATTATCGAGAAGAGAATTAGATTATTGGCCTATGATAGGGCGTAATTTTAACATTTTCCCCGGGCGTAAAAATTTCTAGTTCCACCTCTGCTAATATGTAATAGTTATTAATCCATTTTAGTCGTCATTTGATATTTGTAGCCGCACAAACAAGCTCCATCTTAAAATATTTTTGTATCGGTAAACGAAATACACCGCGCGTGTAATAATGTAAGTAATTTTTACGTCTTATATTGACTGATAATTCCGTTTATTTTTCTAATATTTAATAATTATATAATAATTATATTATTTAATCATATTATAATTATTATTATAGGTCAAAGCTTACACCAAATTATGTGAATGACATATTAGATATGGAAACGTAAAAATTATTTGACAATAAGATATTTTTAATTTTATCAATTATAATATAGTAATAACAACATTTTTTTTAAAAATTTTTTTATAATTAAATTTAAAACAATATTAAATAGTACTTTGTTCTTTTATTAGTAAATAAAGTCAAATATATATGCAATACGACATTGATTTCTGTGTAAAACAAATTGGTGTATAAAATACACCGCGCGTATAATTATTGAAAAAAAAATGGCGCGTATAGCTAAGGGTTAAAAACATTATTTACAGAATTAATAACTGTAGTAGTCTGTAGGAATATAACTTAGAGCTGTTCATGGTTAGGTTATTAATAAAAACTAATAATTTCTTATTATAAATTATATTAGATCATTTATCGCGACATTTTTGTCCCATGACATTAAACATTTACGTAGGTAATTTTATACATATAATTATTATATATTATTAGAATTTTTTTTCCCCTTCAAATCGAAAAAAAGAAAAATATTGAGGAGATTTTTCAAATTTAAACGAGAATCTATAAATATTATTTATTATATATAATTTATTCGTAAACTTTGATTTCTGTGTAGAATTTGCATCAACAACAGCATACATTTTGAAGGAATTTGTTCTCATACTTGTATATATACGTATATACGTATAAGTAAAGTATTATTAAGACGATGCGTGTACCGGCATCGTGAACATAATGCAACGCGTAAGGATATAATGCAGGGTAGATAATAATAATTTATACTTACGTATGTGCGCTGCGGGAGAGGTCAATTAAACGAGGGCAAATGCCTGTGTAGTTCCTTCGCCAATAATAATAATAATAATAATAGTATATAGAGATACCTATAAATAAAGTACAATATGCATGCTCATTTTATTGTTATCACCACCATCACATCTGCTCTGGTGCCACGAGCATTAACTAGTTTTGTTTTTGTTTTTGTAGGAATTACTTAAGCGTGGTTTTTTCTCAGTTTTATACTAACAACCTCCGAGTTTTTAAATCTATTATGTCGTGTCATTTCCTTTTTTAATAACAATGCGAGTCGTAGATTCGGACTTTATTTCGAATGTCCGGATCGTTGAAGCCTTGAGCCCCCAACCATTCACGGAAATCCGTCAAGACCTTAATCCTTCGTCCACTGTATGCTGATTGGTAACAATTTTTTTGTATCCTCGCCTTTGTAATCATTTCAGTTCGTCAGTAATCGTTAATTATGATTTTTTCAATACATCGCAATACTGTCATCAATCTTTGGACAACCGGACGCTCTGTCAATCAAATTACATGTGAAAAATTATGAATAAAAATCTCAACAAACACTCACGTGTATTTTATTCTTGTTTCGTTTCCATTACCTATTGTACTCATTGCTATAGAATTTAATAGGTTTTTTTTATGAAAAGGAACACAACGTAGGTCGATTACATGTATTGTCTATCATTTCACCCTTAATGGGTTTTGTTTTATTAATTGTTTCATTTTCAAAGTTTTTTTTTTTTTTTAAGAAAGTTTACTTGTGAATCAAGTATAATTATTTTACATTTAAATTTAATGTATTAATTTAATCTGAAAAATAACTGTACCGACGAGTATATACAACATGTTCATTAAAAGTGATTATAATACATACACAAGGATATTAATTTTATACTTATTGAATCTATGCAAAGGGTTGGAAGATGTCTCAACATATCATATTCAAAGTTGATTTGATAACCTTATCTTGATTTTAATTGAAGTGTATGCTTCTTATAATTTCTTGAAATAGAGAGATTATATTCCATTACAAAATGATCCTTTATAAATAATACATATACTATGATGATAACTAAAACTCGGAAGTTGATGACCTTAAAAACATTAAAAAATTACCTAAAAAATATGTAAATATGACATAAAAATGACAAAAAATGTCCTGAAAATATGACCTAAATAATTACAAATATTTGTTTAAAATTAATAAAAATACATTTTTTTAAATATTTTATTCTATTTTACTATAACATTCTATATAAATCAAAACTTACAAATTACTCAAAATATGACATAAAAATGATGACAAAAAATGTCCTTAAAATATGAAATAAAAAAATGACAAACATTTGTTTTATAAATTTATCAAAGCTTACAAATTACTCAAAAATCAAAATCATTGCATTGTATGATTAGAGCGTATTTAATGTTATCAAAAGTAAATCAATGACGATTATCTGTTAATAAATATTTATATTTGGAAAAACTTCTCTCCATGTCTACTGAAATGATTGGAAGACGCAGACGAGCACTAACCGACATTTTAATTTTCGCCATTTCGAAAATATTACGAAAAAATAATAAAATTGAAATATAATAGGTATTATTTACTATAATATGACAATGAAGCGACGACTGTAACCGACGAGATAATATCGGATACTAATCGAATATTAGGAAAAAATAATAAAATTTAGGTATAATACTATTCACTACAACACAACAACGACGGATGTAATCGATGAGATAAGATCGGACAAGTCTTAAGTTATCGGCATAATGGTTAATGAAATAATAAAGAAATTAACTAGTGTGTCAATAAAAATAACTAAAAATGTGGAAAAATTAGGTACCCATAAATGTCAAAAAATGACTTAAAAGGTAACAATCACCCAAAAAATGCAAAAAAAAAGAAAAAAAAAATTAGTTATTCGGATTCACATGCTAATGAAACACATTTGTGGATAGCATCTTCTAAAAAGTTCGAAAAAAAAATGCAAAATGCATTAACTTCCGAGCCCTAACGATAACAATTACAATAATTTGGTCAAAGAAATCGTAATTTTCTTTTCGTTCTTAAACTATTAATTGTTGAAATGTATCTGTATTTTTCTAAATAAAAAATGTAAAAAGACGATTTGTATTAAGAATTATTTTGCAATATGTTTATCAACGATAGATAGACACTAATAAAGTTCTCAAGTTCTTTTTCCATAAATTTTAAATTATATTATATTTATATGTATATTTTTATTTTCTTAATATATATATATAATATTTATTTAATGCATAGTTTTAATTTTAACAAACGAAATGAAATCTGTTATATTTTTATAGGTTTTTCCATTATAATTATATTTTTGTTAATTTGAAAATTATATTCAATTATATATATTTGCATATATTCAATATCATAATATGAGTAGATAATATAAATATTATGAGTTATAAAACCATGAAGTGGACATAATTAAGTATTAAAATATTTTTGTTGACTTTGGTAGCAAATTGTTAAAATAAAATAATCTTACAATTTGAACAAAACTAAGAAAATATTATATGTTTGCAATGAGCTTACAACAGACAAGGGATTTTTTTTTTACAGGTAGATTATTTTTGACTAATTTCAAAAATAACGTTATAAACTGAAAATTGAACTATACTAATAGTGTTCTTTGATAACTTATTTTCGAATTTCTAAAATTCAAAATTTTCGAGAAAATCTGTTCAACATAGAATATAATGCATATATAAGCTGTTTCAATTAACAAATAACTGTTATGATATTTTCCTTTGTTGATTATATGATTATTCACCATAAAAGAGTTTGTTCAGCTGTCTAAGTATTGTAATTGATTTTTAAAAAAGTTGTAACATTATTATAATTTTTACATGTTATTTTTTTGTATGGTAAAATATTAATAAAACAAAATTAATTATACCTAAGGCTACTTATGAATAGCTTCACAGGATGCCCAAGAAACATATGAAACATGAAAGTTAAAAGAAATTTCAATATTATATTCAAGTATTTATACTTATAAAAATGTAATTAAAAAAATAATTACCCTTAAAATAAAATATGTTCTTTGTGTTTAAATGTAAAAGAACTTGAACAAGTTATATACAATACATTATATTTAACTTTATTAAATTTATAATTGTGATTTTTTTTTTTTTTTTGTATATAACGTTTTTAACCAAACTATATTTTAGATGCATGTATATTTACAAAATAATATACACTCTTGTTTTTTTTTATGTACATTAAAAAAAACACCATTATTAAACTTTTGCGTCCAACGCGCATTATGGAACCGTATTACCAAATCCATTAGAAACGTCTTTATGTTCATGGATCATCACTTTCAAGTTTATTTGTACACTAAACCATTGGTTTACCTCATCCCCATTAACCTACTTGTAGGCTACCTCTTAAATATTTAAATTATAACTTCAACATAAATTCACCTTGAAAATTCCATTGATAACGCACGAATAATGGTTTCTAAACTGATCAAAGTGAGCACAACAGTATACCTACTTATTAATATTCAAAGAGAAAAATATTGTTTTAATTTTAAATGTAGGTATAATATATTTTATATTTTTAGTGAAGTAAGTAATTAATAATACCCATTAAGATTTTACAATGAAGTTTGATACTTTTTCACTATATTTTCGAATCTTAATAGTTGCTTGAAACAAAATCGGTATGAAGTAATATAAATATATACAATGTCTTTAATTTCAGTCAGAATTCTTTTTCAATTACAATTTTATTTATTATGACTTTAAATTTAATTCTATCCACCCCTAACTATAACTTAATATATAATATTCTGTGTTATATTTTGCTAAGGTTCTTTGTCGATTTATTTTTATAGTTTTTGATAAACAAAAAAATAAAAAAATAATAAATAGACACGCGCACTATTTTCAATATAATTATATAAACTACTGATTTTTTATTATTTTAAAAGTCCAGATATATTTTACATCATTACTTAAGTATACTATGAACTGTGTGCAGAAAAATGTAATTGTTTAACCTAACCTTGTCTATTGGTATCAAAGATATTTTTAATCAGAGCTATATTTAGTAATTTCGCATTCACATAATCTTAGTATCATTATAGATCTTAGAAATGAATGAGAACTTATAACTACGTTCGCTACATATGAAATTCGAAATGTTCAACGCGAACCTAAAATATTCAAACAACCAAGAAATGTATTATAGTTTTTGAGTCTCTACGCGTTCATTATGTATATAATAATTACAAGTGGGTATAGTCTCGGGCCGTGTATAATAGTTACTCTACTACTATTATTATACTATCCACTACTTCTGAGAGGGCAGGGTTTACTACAAACCAATTAATTAAGATTAATTTAAAATCCCGGTTTAGTAATGTTCTATGCATACGTATGGAAGAATATAATGAATAAATACAACATGCATACAATATAAACATACTATCTGTGCTATGTAATTTAGTTGATAATAATATCAAATTATTATTACTAGTAATTGGGCAGCAATCGCTTTTTGTGTTGACGGGTAAATCTTAAATGTAAATACGTGCGTATTACGTATTTGTTTATTCATGTTTTATTAATTTATTTTTTCTTATAGCAATATTTAATAATATTATATATTAAATATAATAGATCAACTATATAAAATATATAAATATAAATATATACGTAATATTAAAAATCAATTAACGTCTGTTAAAAGGCAGATAATCTTTTGAAGCAAAACTGTTTGTTTTTCGTTTCGATTTATCATTTGATATTTCGACCGTATGATCGCTTGGACAGAGAAACGTACGGTATTCGTTAAACCGTTAAATGTTCATACTGTTTGAACGTCGTGCAATTCAATGTTTTAAATTATTTAGTAGTTACTCTTAAAGCATTATGAGCAGTACAGTACTTATCGTTTATTTATTACAAATTTATATTATAGTGTTGCGTGTCACGTTATATATGTGAATTTGATTATTTTATTAAAAAAAAAAAATATGACAATATTTTAAGCTAATTACAGTGGAATCTCGATAAGTTGAATCGCAATAAGTCGAAAACCTTGATAAGTCGAAAAAAATTCTTTTCCCTTGCGTAAACCTCGATTATTCGAAAAAAAAAAACTATAGATAACTCGAACATATTGTGCTTCGAATATAGACGGATAATGAGGGATAGCTTTATAAACAATTGTCCGAACGTTCCGTTGATTTTTTCTAATCACTTTTATTGTGTTTATTATCGTAAGTATTGATTAATCTCGGCACACAACAATATTTTTCATTTTTTTCGGTATTGCCAGTTGCGATCGAACGAGCATGTGCAGTAATTGTATGTTATTGTGTTTATTATCGTTTGCATTTACTAACCTCGGCACACAACAGTATTTTTCATGTGTATCGGTATTGCCAGTAGTGCCGGCACTATGGGAGGACAAATGGGATATTTGTCCAGGGCCCCGCGCTCGTTAAAGGGCCCCTCTGATTTTAAATTATCATCTTAATACCGTGAGATACATTGACATTTTATATCCTAAAGCAGCGTTTCTCAACCTGTGGTACGCGTACCCTTGGGGGTACGTAAAAAAGTATGAGAGGGTACATGAAAAAAAAAAGCGTAATACCGGAAAAAAATTACAATTGGTTTATTTTAAATGGCTTGTAAATTGTGAAATATTTAATAATGTGGTACAGGCAGTACTCGACTTGGCAAAATTAAAGAAGGAGACTCTATTTACTTTAAAAAAAAAGAACGTCCCCAAAACTGGTTGAGCGTTATGATTATAGTGTAATAATAGTAGGGGGACGCTAAAATTTCTGAAAATTAGTTGGGGTACTCCGTCCCCCTGCGTCCCCCCTTAAGTCGAGCACTTGGCACAGGACACTGGATTTTATTATATCGGGTTACGTAACGATGTTCAATACAATATCAATTATTTGTCTATTAAAAATCCATTAACTATTTTATCTCATATACATCACTCTCTGTTAGTTTGTAATAATTAGTCTGTCGCTTGCTTTCAGTGTGTCCGTGTCACATACGACGTACATAAAAATCTTTCGTAATTATTATTTTTTCATATTTTACTTGAAGCATATTTTCGAATTAGTTACCAAATTGCCAAAAGTGGTAAAAATCATACCATCGGTGAAAATTTGATTTTGTCAAGCATTAAAGACGCAGTTTCCTTTATGTTCGAAAAAGACTATATCAATAAAATAAATTCTATCCCACTATCAAATGACACTGTCAGCCGTAGAATCAAAGATTTTTTAATGACATTGAGGAGACACTACTAAAAGGTATCAATGATAGTCAATTGTTTTCCATTCAAGTTGATTAAAGTACTGATGTTGCACAATTAGCTATTTTGTTAGTGATTGCAAGGTATTTGAAAGAAAATGAAAGCGTAGAAGAGCTTTTGCTTTGCTCTTACTGAACGCACAACAGGTGCAGATATTTTCCATGCTAATAATTCTTACTTCATCGAAAAGAGAATAATGTGATCAAAATGTTGTGGCTTAAGTACTGATGGTGGCAAGTCTATGTCAGGTTGTTACTCTAGTCTCCTGGTACATGTCAAAGCAGTATCTCTCCTGGTAAAGTGGACTCATTGTTGCATCCATCGACAAGCTCTCACATCGAAACCTTTACCTGTTGATTTGAAGGACGTTCTGGATGATTCTTGTAAAATAGTGAACTTCATCAAGTCTCGCCACACGAACTCCAGAATATTCTCAGCATTGTGCAAAGACATTGGCAGTTTTCAAAAAACCCTCATTCATACTGAGGTTAGATGGTTATCACGAGGCAGAGTCCTTACTTGTTTGTTTGAATTTAGACATGAAGTTTTAATGTTCTTTGAAAACTATCCTTTTTGGCATTCGTTAAAGTTTAATGACCATGAATGGCTTCAAAAACTTGCATATTTATCCGACATTTTTTTGAAATTAAATTATCTAAATTTGACTCTTCAAAACAGTACAACAGTAACAATATTCCAAGTTATTGACAAAATAGAATCTTTTGTTAAAAAGTTAAAGTTTTGGATGTCGTGTATTTAGAATAACCAACCAGAAATATTTGAAACGCTGCACGATTTTCTCTGTGAAACCGATATAAACCTATCGCAAGATATCAAAATCCAAATTGTTCAACATTTGAATGGACTCAAAACGGCTTTTAATAAATACTTCCCAAAGTGTGAAAAAGGAGACCATTGGATAGCATTCCTTTCAGTGAAAAATATTTCGAATCTGCAGTTTTATTAATACGAGAAAAAGAAAAACTTATTGAACTGAAAACGAATTCTTCACTTGAGGTAATATTTGAAAAAAAATCTCACATCGCTTTTTGGGCTGACGTAAATGAAGAGCATCCTGAGCTTTCAAATAAAGCATTTAATGTTCTGCTGCCGTTTACGAGTACTGTATTGGTGGAGAGGGCTTTTTCGTTGTACACCTACATAAAAAATAAGTATCGTAATAGACTCTTTGTGAGTTCAGATTTACGAGTTTACTTATCATCCGAGGAGCCAGATTTCAAAAAATGATGTGCCAGCAAACAAGCCCAAGGGTCTCATTAAAATTAAATTGTAAAGTTGATATTACTTTTATATATATATATGTAAATTGTATGGCTAATTAAATTAATTAATTATTAAATATTATTATCAAATTTTTCATCATCGAACTTATTTCATAATATCTTATTTGTGTTGTGTGTGAATATATAATAAATTGACATTTGGGGGTACGTAAAGCAGTAGTGAGAGGTCAAGGGGTACGTAAATGAAAAAAGGTTGAGAAATGCTGTCCTAAAGGCTAATGTCTAGGGCCCCGCAATACCTAGCGCCGGCACTAATTGCCAGTTGCTACTTAAAAACTTTTATACATACATACATTTTAAAAACATGAATTTAATTTAAAAATCGAATTATTTTTCTAAAACCTTGGTAACTCGAAAACCTTAATAAGTCGAAATCTCGATAAGTCGAAGAAAATTGCATTTCCCTTGAATTTCAACTTATCGAGGTTCTACTGTACTTAATTTTCTGTTACTTTAAAAAACATTTTCACAGGTTGAAACGACACTAATTCCCCTTACTCGAAAAAAACAATCTATTATCTTCACGCGAACCTAATTCATAAACTCGTCGCAAACGAAAGTCACTATACATTTCAAATTTCAAATTTAAATTAAAAATGAATATTGAAATTATATATATAAATTAATTAAATGTAATATTACAAATTTATTAAATATCAAGCAAAAAAAAAAAAGGTAATTAAATTACTACTGCATGTTTTTGAAACTTTGAACGTACATGTCAAAAACATTTAAAGAGATTTGTGACTAGACAAGAGTATAAAATAATCATCAATAATTTATTGATTTTAAATATTAATAGTATTCCGATTCATTATTATAGTGGAAAATATAAAATGATTGTCACTCATATTAATTTTGATATCATCAACATTTTAGAAAATGTATGATAGATTGACTAAACTAATGAGTTCGTTAGGTCCTATGTAAAATAGCTGTCATTCTGAAAATTATGACAAATAAAACAATGATGAAAGCTTTAACAAGTGTTTGTGTTTTGACATTTTCTAATCTTTTATTCATACATATTTTAAATAAACAAAAATTGTAAATGCATCAAAAACTAATTTTTAACCTATACTAGTTATAAAGTTAATATACAATTATACTCATAACTATATAAATATTAAACGTATTTCAATAATTGGACTAACCAAATTGAATTCAACCATAGGGGTGCACACACCCGGCACCCTTCAAAATGTTGTAAATGTGTACAGTTTAAGTCCAAAAATAAGAGGTCCGTATTTTTATTGATGTTGGGCAAATTAAATTTAATTATAGCTGTCATTTAATTATATGGCATTTTAATAGTTTATATTTTATGTTTATTTTGGTTTTTGTTTTTGTTTTTTTTTCCGGCTTTACGATCCATCGAGAATCTTTATCGCCAAAACTACCTCCTTCCATTTCTCTCTATCATACGCTATTACTCACCAATCCGCTCCATCGTGGGCTGCTTAATTTTGGTTTTTATTAAACATTTAAAATTTAGTGCTTAATAATATGACTCCAAACGCATTAGAGTGATGGAATTTTTTAAAATTTCAATCAAGAAGCCAAAATTATATTCACGTCAAGGTGTATTATTTATTTGTTTATTAAATAACACTCAAGGGTGAATTAGTGTACATAAGTTCTTACGATAAAACATGAATTAGAGATTTTTATGAATACATTTAAATAACAACTATATAATATATTTACTTATAAACTATTGTAAAAAATTTTTTTCAACTATATGATTAAATAATTATATAATAACTTACTATTATTATTATAAATTTAACAGTTAATTTTAAATAATTTAATTTACATTGTTAGTTACTTTAAAGAAGCAATAAGTTATTTTAATCGTTATTTATTACTTAAATGTAATGAAAATAGTAAGTAAGTCAATTTCAGATTTTAATTGAAAAAATAAAAATAAATGATTTTAAGATTAAATACTATAAAAAAAAAAATAATAATAACATTAGTTACTGCAATGTACTTTTATATATTTGTTGAACTGATCTTTTATATTGAAAACAGTTTCGAATTTTCTTCGCATATATTACATTACACTATTAATTTTTTTCATTATGCGGCTCATACAATTTTAAAAAACTTATTACATTGGAGCCAAAAAAGGTTTAATATACCTTCTTCGCGGTCCAATTTAAAATTTAATAAGTAAACGTAAAAATATATAATAATTTAACAGTATAACATATGCGCGTTACTGAATGCGCAAATCTGAAGAAATGAACTTTAAGATGGGACGCAGTCAACGACAAGTAAATAATTATGTTTGGTGTTATTTTTTCCCCAAAAACGGTGAAAAAAGCAAAGTTTCAAATTCCATCCCAAAAAAATCGGCCTATCAAAGTAGTAAAATCTACATTGTGGTCAAGTCTAGTATTTTTTAATTCATAGCCTCACTGCACTTCTACAATAAAGATACACTCCTATTTTATTTGTATTGTTTCACACTTGTCCAGTTTCTGAATGAGGCATAAACTAGACTTGACCGTAATGTAGATACTACTACCTACCATGATTCGCTGTCTTTTTTGAAAATAAATCTAAACCTTTTTCTTTTTTCTGAGTTGTCTTCTCTCCATAACCTACATAAGTCATAAATGAGTATATTCGATAATGATATCTTATGCCTCATTCACCGTTTGGGTTTCTGTTGAAGAGCTGAGAAATTGGACTCTTGAGCGTTGTTAATACCAGGCAATGATAGCCAAGTACGGTCTTATTTTTCGTCGTCGATACTTTTTAGATAGAATGTCTGATAATTCTGGCCTATACAAAGTTCTTATACGGTTATATTCGACAATGGCACTATCCTTGGATTTCGCCTGACAGAGATCAAAATTAATTAAGTGAACTCCCTGGGGACTCGTCACCCTGGAGAGGGCCACGTATGCTTGACCACACGTGAATGTTGAGTTGCCAATATCTAACAAAGCATTTGGCAAACTAAATCCCTGACTCTTATGAATGGTAATGGTATAAGCTAGGAAAATGGGGAATTGATGTCAGTACATATAAGCTCAATTGATGATTTCGAACTTAGTTGGAATCCGTTCTAAGTCATACATTGATCAATAGATAGTCAATACATTCGTAAATGTTTTCTTATGACGTTACTACGTTATTTGCGCATTTGTAAAAAACGCTTACAAATATTGAATACACTAACTTTAGTATACAATTCAACAACATATTATGTATTATAATCATCATATTTTTAAACTTCTTAATGATAGTACTTTGACAGTATTTACATTAAATTAAAAACCCAAACATGCGTAGTTTAATTATAAAGATAACGAATCCTTAAAACCGTTTCTTCAATAGGAAAAAAAATTACATTTGAGCCTTTAATTGTGTATAACGAATGAATGTTTTTCGTTCTAATATACAATATATATATTGTATATTATATTATTATAATATATATATATATATGTACATATAGACGTGTTGCTGTTTTATACGTAAATTAAAGCTTGTTGTGAATATATATTTATACCATTATAATTTTAGCAAAGAAAAGTTGTTTTTAAACATAATTGTTTTACTCACATTATACGCGAGTTTTTTTTAAACGTGGTTATGACGAAAATGAAAAAGCAAAAAAATTGTTTTAAAAAAACCCCGCAATGAAAACTTTGTGTGGTCATTATGGTATAATACCCATTCCTGCATTACAGACCTTCTCACATTACCATATGTTTAGATTCATTAATAAACCAGCTGGTTTTAATACAAAATAATATTAGAAATAAATTAGTGTTATACGATATATGATCACCGACGCTACATTCTATACTGACAAATATTACTGTCTCTAGGAATGGAACACTTAGAACCTTATAAATTGCGATATCAGTGATACATAAAATCTGTTTCGGGTGATCCCTCTAACTACTCATTTACATTATTTCAATACTTGTTTCTTAAATGTGCACCGCATATGGTTTTCCGGATAATTTTAAGGAGATTTATTTAAACAGTTTTCTTTTATATTTGATGGTCAACCTAATTAACCTCTTGCTTTATCTGAATTCAACGACGATCTAGCAGTTTAGATTCATTTTGATTAATAGTAAAAAAAAAAAAAAAAATAGTCTTAGAAATTTGACCGGGAAACAATTAAACCGTTTATATTATAAGTAATTTTACTAAATTGTATGATACAAAAAATCACGGCGAAAGCCTTACAAATATAAAATCTAGTATTTTTTACTAACAATTATACCATATTATATTACAATAGGTATATGCAATTGATAGGAAGTATAACATTTTTTATTTATGTACCTATACCAACCGTCAGTTATATGTAGTTTCCTATTTACCATTTTAACGTATAATTAATATTATGTAGGAGTACGTCTAGTATATATTTTGTATTTTATACAGTAACTGATTCATTTTTATACGGACGTAAAGAAAATTAATTTTTTTCTTAAAACGTGTATTTATTTTACTGTAAAGTTGTTTTTTCTTGTAGTAAAAAAAATAAAAATATTTTTAATGAAATAGGGTTACCTACACCTATTTAGAAATGTTTTAATAATGCGTGTCATAACCCATTTGGATATATTTCTGAAATAAAAATGCCGTGCTCCGTATAAAAATGTTTTTCCTTTTTTAACGTGTGGGTGTACGGTGTGTCGAATTATATCTATTATAGTAACATTTAAAAACTTTTAAATTTTTATTTTCTTCTATAAAAATAAAAAGTATATTGAAAAAAATATTTAAGGTGTATTTTTAAGAGCATTTTTAATAACGCGTTATTCGAGGATTATTATTATTATTATTTCAATCGTAATCCTAATGGTAATCAACTTGATGGTAAATGGAAGATTCTATCATCTGAAATTTTATTGTTAAGCCTTATTAATCTATATGTTTAATGTTTAATACTATAAGTTAGGTTAATTTCCCTTAGAGTTTATTTGTGTACCATCATAAATTAGATATTAATTTTGGTAATTTCACAGAAATACGAATGACGTGCATATGTTTTTGATGAACAGAAATAAAAGCAGCTGATCTATTTACAGTAAACTAGTTATTTCTTTATTTAGCAAATGGTTTGTGATTACATATATTAGACTAATTATATCATGTTACATACGGCAAATTATATTAATTTATAACAGACAAATGTAAATAAGAATAAAAATTAGTTAGAATATTAACAAAATTCATTAGAAAATTAGTTTAAAAAACCCAAAAACGTCACTCCGAAGACATTAACCTTACCCATTGGTCATGTTTTTCATCGTGATAATAAGACCTAATATGTCTCGCAAAAACTAGAACTAAAATTAATGTTTCGTGATTAATATAATTCAATGCCTTTGCTAAGTTGGTGTATATTGTATAAATATATTTAAACACCAATCTACAAACATTGTTCTAATTTCAAAGTACACAGCTACCCTAAATACTGTAAAAATGTTATATTGGTGCAGAAATTAGGACTATTTGAATGGAATCAAATGTGTTTTCAGAGCAACAAAATTTAGCCATGATAATGTACATATATACTCGTATACGTAGTAAAGATTATGCTAGAGGAATTCAGTTTTTTTATTGCAAAATTCGACTCACTGAATATAAAAGTTGAATTTGGATTTTAAAATTAAATATGATATCCTAAATTCGACAAGAATACAACGTCATTGATAAAATGATAATATACTACTAAATTCATTTAAATATAAAGATTGAGGGCAAATATTTATATGCATTGGCATTTGGTTTGCTTTTTGTACCATTCAAATGTAATTATAATTTGTGTAATTTCCATGATAACCATCTCTTATTAAAACAATAAAAGTATTTTGAATATTTCTGCATATTTAAACTATAAATAGTAAAATAAATTTTGTTTTGTAAACTTCCACTGTGATTTTCTGTCACGGGAGAAAATAGGTTGTTGTCATAAAAAATATTAAATAATTATTTACATTTGTCACTTCACTCAGAATTTAAAGTTTCAAATTTATAAAAATATTTTTTAACTACTATCGTTTGTACCTATAGGTATATAAATCTCATCTTATCTTAATCCAATAATAATTATACTAATATTAATAACTCCATAACAATAGTTATTATACGATTATACTAATATTGCAAAACCAATGATAAAGTGCAGGTTTTAATACTTCCACACACTTAATTCACGTGAATTCATATAACATATTATTTATCACCTAATTTATCAACTTGGTAATATTATTAATAAATTTACCTATCTTATTAAATTAAATGGAGTAAATATTTGTAAAATACAATTATTTTTAATTTTTTTAAATTTATAATTGTATTTTAATCTTCATAATTTCAATTTGCTCAATCAAGTCCATGATCATCAATTTATATTATTTTATTAAGAAAATTGAAAATTGTGCGAGGGAAGATGGTGATATTAACAATATAGTGAGTAGTCAATTAGTTTGTGTTTTATGCTCAATATTACAGTTCCATAATTTGATTGGCATTCGAATGGTTTATAAAATATTGCATAATGATATTTGTTTTTAGACTGTTATAAAAACAATAAATCGAAACTAGTTTACTGATTCTGTTAATAAGCACCATATAAAATATATACTAAGGGTTCTATTATTAAAAAACATCTTAAGTTGATGCGATTCAATACCCTATACAGTTTAGTTGGCTTCGTTTCGCATTTTTTTTCTCTAGTTATTCATATTATGATTATTCACCAATATATGTTTTTTTTTTAACTATTTCTAATTTATCCTTGGGATATTTATTATTCCATCCTTAAAAATACTAACAGCATCACCTCTAAGAAGTTTCGTAGCACAACGCAATAATAACATTATTAATACTAAAATAACTCACCGGCTTTACTTCTGAATTCTCTGCGGCGTAAAAATTCTCCGGGGAAATTCGATTATATCGAACACAGAAAGCCATGCGTGATACATGTATGTATAATATTCGGTACGGGCTGTGATGTATACATATTATATAACATATAACGTATATGTGGGTTTATGTTGTTATCATAATATCGATGAACAAATTGTTTCAGGTTGGAATATAGTACATTTGGCGCGTCAGAGACCAATCATTTCAAAAAAAGAATACCATTACTAAAAGGTAAGACGATAAACGATTGTTACTTATACCTTTCATGTTATTATTGTTTATTCACCGTGTTTATGTTGGTGATATGCAGACTTAATGAGTTAGCAATATTTCAGTGGTCGGATGTGGGCATTAATGTTGTTACAATCTCGATTATTAAGCCATATATATAAGAGCTTTTTTAATTAAAGTTATAATTTTCAATTTAAATTCCGTAGCCCCAACACAAAATATGTTTATGACCAATATTATGGTCTATTCGATCAGAAACCGACCGTATGGTGTGTAGCAAATATACATATATATGTACAGTAAATGTGTATTTTATATATATAAATTACGATTGGCCACGTTAAATTATGTAGCTCAGGAGTATTTAATTCGAATCAAATTGTACACTTATAGAGATGCGGAATCTACATTGACTCATCGTTTCCCTAAGGTCGAAAAAACCCGGAAGAAACGTCTCGATCTCAGTGTTTGCAAATTATAATAGGAGATTCGAAACGCCTAAAAGCTACTAGTCTTTAAACACGCATAAGTTGTTCGTAGTTATACATTAAAAAATTACTTAGACGAATGTTTTGAACTTTACGAGTACAATTGGTTCATTATCACACATTTTTATACGTTATATGTTTATATTCATATGCACAACAGCATTAGAAATGCAATGGCAGATAATCTAACATTAAACGAATTTGTCTGCAATAGGAGTATTTAAAAAAAGTGTGGAAATAAATTTATATTAAAACTTTTAAATATAACCGGAAACGGGTTTCAATTTACAATACATGCGAAGTTTGTAAAGTTGAAACGAAGTGCCAATTTTTCACAATGTTAACGTTAGTTTGTTTTCTCATATCGAAAGTCGTTTGAAAGCACTTGGTTTTTCGCGGTTCGCCAGTATTATACGGAGTACGATTCGTCGACCGTTAAGTTCGCTATCTTCTCGATATAGGATTTGACGGTACACTTTAAAAACTAGAAAAAAAAGAAAAACCAATCCCTCCTGTTTTTTTCGTCTTTTAATTAGGACAACGAAAAACGCTTTTCCAACGCTTTCTGCCGTTGCGCAGTGGCGTATCATGGGTATGACGAACTGTGCCTACGACAAGGGCGCAAAATTGTGCAAAAGTCGTATTTTTATCCAAAAATTAAATCGACATTTTTCCATTATACTTTTTGAAATACTTAGATGTTGTCTATTTGTACACAATACGGGTGGATTTAATGATGAAATTATGAAAATAGGGTATTTAAATAAAAAATTTCATATGAAGAAATTATCGATGAATTTGGCAGTCATAAAACGAGAAAAGCCAATTTTAAAAATTTTAAATCAACACTGTAATAATAACATTTTCTGTATAAATTGTATACTTAAAAATATTAATGAAATGAAAGGTTAAAAAAAATATCATGACATCACGATTTTAATTGGTTAGAGAGGTAACGTTTTATAATTTTGCCAGGGGCGCTAGCGAGCGCTTCCTACACCACTGCCGTTGCGTTACGTCCGATTTCGTTTTTCAGACTGCGAGCTGTACCTGTTGGCCACCGAATGGGGCCACCTGTCTTCCAGAGACCTGCCGCCGGTGGCGCACGGGCAGCAGCAGACGTGCGTGGTCAAGTTGCCGCAAAGACGCCGGGCCCGGCTGGTGGTCGACCTGACCAAGCTGAACGTGCCGTGCAAACGCGGCCGGCTACAGGTGTCCGGCCATCAGCCGGTGTGCGGCAAGCTGGAGGACCTGCGCGAGTCGGACCGCCACTACGTGCTGGACGCGGGCCGCGCCGCGCCGTCCACCGTCACGTCGTCCGTGGGCCGGTACGCGTTCGCGCTCGCCTACCGGCTGGCCGCCAGCTGCTACGACAACGACGTGGCCCAGCAGAACGGCACCGTCGTGTTTACGCCCGGCTCCGAGTGCCGGTACAAGGTTACGCAACCGTACGGTTACCGGTTACGGCTGCTCATCAGCTCCGTGCCTTACGGTGGCCCTGACGACTCGGCCGCGGGTGCCGCCGACCGCCCGTCCACCAACACCACCGCCAAACCGATGACGGTCAGTATCTTCGATCTTCGCCTCTCCGTCCCACAACTCCCCGATCACCTTACCGTCCACTTACGCGTTCTTACGTCTCGTTCGGATCTCCGAGCGATAACGTACGATTTCTGTTTTATCCACCCGGTATATCGTCACTAAGCGTTGTGGCGTACAATTAAACGTTTTCACCGTTTAGCCCGGAAGGTTCGGTGAATTCGAAACCTCGTTTTGCTCAGGATCTTCGCTCTCCTCGAAGAAATCAAGCTCCGAGTCCACCGCTGCGCATACGGTGAACCGTTTTTTGCGCTTCACGAGGTTTCGCATTATTTTATTTAATCATATTTTATTAAATATGGGCGTAGCCCTAAGTACAGTAAGTTAAAGTTAAATCTTCGTACAAATAGCAAATCAGAGAAAGTGTGACGGAACCCGGTCCTTAAATTAAAGTGAAAACGAGGAGTGGACATTAGCAAGGCGCATAATGCGGTGAATCGGATTGTTAGAACTATAGTTGGTGGCGTGCATTCGGTTAGCAAAAGTGGATGTAGAGCGGGTACGAGGTGGAGGGATGCGAAAGTTGATCGGGGAAAGAAACCCAGGAGCGTCAGCAGAGCCGCCAATGAGGTTTTTGAGATGGTTCTATTTTTATTTGTATTTATTGTTTACTGACAACTCTTCTGTCGATTAGCGTTTAAAGACTGAGGAATTTGTGAAGAACTTGTGTGTAGTCATGTATCGGGCGAGAAATATTCAACGCGTTACTGGCGTAGGATAAAAAGCGCCTTTGGACACGCTTTATGATAGCAGAGTCAGAGGCTGTGTGGGGATCCCAGAGAACTGAACCATATTCAAGCAGGGGACGTACATTACGTGATACATTAAATTTTAGTGCTCGAGCCTTAATAGGATTTTCTGTATTATAAGTATATATTTGTTTTAATTTTTATTTTACCTCGGAACGCGACTGCTGGGCCTGACGCTGAAAAATACTCGGAGTCCCAAAGACATAACAATATTTTCAAGTGCAATACTTTGAATATAGATCAAATGACCCAAATGTAGTGTACACGTTATAATGTTTAAGGATAACACTGGTAGAAAAATGATAGCATTACAGTGAAATGGTTACGAATTGTATTTGCAAGAACTTTGTAAGTTATATTATCTACTCGTACATTGTAGTCTTTGTAGGCGGAGTTCTATTTTATCGATTGCTGGACGTTCGAGTTTTTAATAATAGAAGCAACTTTTGGAATTAGTTAGATGAATTGGCTTTGTATAGTACACATTTTTCACTGCTGAAAGATTGCGTGATTTATAACCGGACACTATAAAGCGGGTACCGATGGCAATGCGATAGTGTGCATCAGCAGTATCCGGTAGACGTGACACTGAGTAAGATTTTGTTAAAGACGTGGTTTTTCAGTTATACTTCGAGAGGAAAATGCGAATGAAACGGTTATCTAATATCTGGGTTGTTAGTGATTTTATAATGACCACGTGAACATAATCGCAGTACCTTATAAGGTTTTTTTTTTTTTTTTTTTGTGGAAGTGCAAAAATATTTTTGATACTCGAGATCCTTGATGTTTCACCACTATTCAGACACGTGTACACGTACTGAATGTGATTAATAGGATAAATTGTTTAAAGGCATAAATATTTACGAAATGTTTTTATTCACTCGGATCCCATAGCGCATTTATTTATGAAATGGACGGTGTCTCGTATAACAAATGGATACGTATATGCATTTTCAGACCTTAGCCAGATTACGTTTTTTCACGCACTCGTTATGTTGTTCTTTTTTCGCTTTCGTGGCATAATATACGTGTGCGTTGTACAGAAACCGAACCAAGATATGTTTATTTATTGAAACGCCCGACGGGACGTTCTCGGGCATTTTCGATATTTCTTTCGTTTTTATTTATAAAATCTGTTTGATTATACGATATTTGCGATCTGACAAAATCATCAGTTCGAAATTTATACGGACTTGTTAGAGTTCAAAGAGCAATCCATCACGAGAACTAGACATACATAGATAGAGTACAATCAAATCTTCGAAACAATAGTTTTCGTTCATTTTTATTATTTTTTTTTTTCTAATAAGCAATGGTTATGTTTTTATTTTTTATTTCTTACCTCCAAGTTTATTCAAAAATATATACTATTAAATATTCTATTTGTTTGGAAAAATATTAAAAAAAAAGAAGAGTATATATTTGTATATTTTCTGTTACTAATTTCTAATACGAGATGCATATAATGTTAGTGTGTATTTATTGATTAACGAAAACATTATTTTGAGTCGTTTTCAAATGGTATGTTATATAATTTATATAACCGTGAAATTTTAAATAAAAAACAAATACCTAGGCAAATTAACGACTGAAAAGAATTGTTATTTCTTCGGATTGTGTTTTCATTGTTATTTAATGTCGTCCCTCTTCCCATATTTATCCCATTCGAGGTTTTGCTCCATAGTCTTAGGCCGACACCGGGGTAGGAATACTTACAAATATTTCTAGGAAAAAATATGAGATAAAATCTCAACATTTCGTTATTATAATTTTTCTTAAACTTATTTAGGTAAAATGATCAAAATCAATATAAAAATTATTGGTATAGCAGTTTAGATAACATTTATGAATTCTTTGTTTTTTATCCGGTCTAGGACATCTCGGCGTGACCATTTCATCGTGGCCATCTCGGCGTAGCCATTTTAGCGTGAACCCATTTCAGCGTGCATTCAATTCATTTAGAGTTATATTTTTTAATTTGATTTTTAAATCAGAACTAACAGATATGCCGAGGCAGCCAACAGATGACTTAATTTATAAATGGGTGTGCAGCATCTAATCTTATGGACATTCATTTCTTAATTAAGAAAAGTGCAATTTGGTCATGATACATTTTATAATCAATTAGAAGCTGGAAAAAGTCCCCCACGGAAAAAAAGAAGTACATCGATGTAGATAAAAGAATAAAAAAAATTGTATAATGAAAAAGTTAGTTTTTTTTATAAAAAAACCTGTAAATAATTATAACAACCATGACATCATTAGTTTTTAAGGAGGATAGCTCATAATATTACTTATCATTAGATTATTTTAATTTTATTTATATTAGATATATAGAGGGATAATCATTATTATCATTATTACCTTTATTATCATTATTATTGTTGACCAATGCCATATCACATAATATAATTTATGTAGCATGTTTAGAATCATATACTATACCGGCTTACAGTTTATAATAAAAATCAAATTAAAGAATATAAGTTTAAAAAAATTAAATGCACGCCGAAATGGCCACGCCGAGACGGCCACGCCGAAATGGCCACGCCGAGATGTCCGGGTCCGGTCTGTAAGGGTTAACAAATTCATATTATACCTACCTGCAAAAACAATGGTATAACATTGGTTATTATTAACGCAGTACATAATGGTATATTTCATGAAATAATACTAAAGATATATTTAATTACTATAATACCATAATTTAGCTTAGCCGTATAATACAAATGGTATACGAGCGGTACTTGTACTTATTATAATTTATCATCTTTAATTACATTTATCTCAATATTCCAACCGTATACGAAGAAATTAAATTATTGTACGTTTCCATAATAGTATGGTTTCTCATCCTAATCCTTTTGTAAGAAACTACAGCTTGCAGAATTCCCGGTAATCACAAAAAATAGTGTCATGACCAGCTCGACATTTTATATTAATTACTTAATTTATTTATTATATTTATAAGAAAAAAAAAATACAATAAAAATTAATAATAACAATTACATTTTCAAATTGAGACTGTTACTAATGGGTCATTACTTTCCTCAAACCGTTAAAACTAATATATATATATATATATATATGTACAGAGTGTTTCTGAAATGATTGAGGAAACTAGTATACGCTTACTCTTTGGAGTGGCCGAATAAAGATTCTTTTCTTCAAAACCTGGGTTTTATCTAATTATCATTAGAACATTATATCGAATCTAAAAAATAATACTTGTAAGAAATTTCTTGCAAATTTCACATACTAATCGATATGTGTCATCAATTTCAGGCTTGTCAGAAATTGTGGTGTGGTAATTAACGAATGTATTAACGGGTTATCAGACCCAGAAAAGGCATATATATTAAATTTTATTTTTTCTGTTATTTTAATTAGGCCTTGGCAAGTCAATGATAATTTTTTTAACGTATTTATGTCCCAGCTTAATTATAATAGGCTTACGATATACATTTTTTTTTCTTTATACATTTTTGCCGAAATGAAAATCGTTGAATTGACAATTCGCCGAAACGTCCATGCTAAAATGTCGGCGCCTAATCGTCCTCTCCGAAACGTTATAGATACGTATTTGAATTGCCTTACGGATAAGGATTTAAACGCTATACCATAGATGATCTCGAAGAAAAACAATGGGGAATATATATTATTCTTAACTTATAATATAAACTTATAGCTACATTTTATAAGACTAATATATTCTTTGATTTGCACAGAATAAAAAAAATTACATGTCACATTTTTGAAAATATAATATATTATATTTGAATAAACATTATTAAAAGTGATAATAACAATATAACAAAATTATGTTATTTTATTAGTTAATTATGCAAAAAAAAAAAAAAATCAAAATTTATTATTGAATTACATTCAATTTCGTTTTCTGTGATTCACTCGCAAAATTGTTTATTTACGTTCTGTTTTTACTCGGATTTCATCTCAAAATAATAAATTATCAAATAATTTTACTATTCATTTCACTAATTATTGGATACAGCGTGACTTTGTACTTAATAACTATTGTATAAAATAGTAAACAAAATACTAAATTATCTATTGGTCTCTTCCAAAGATTTTCATGCTAAATCTATTCATTTTTTTTTCCGTAGCCATTTGAAAAAGTGGTTTTTTCCATTCTCGAGAACATAGTAATTTATTATACCACCAACTATTCTACTCTGATCAAGAGGTTAAGAAATAACGATATTATTATCATGGTAACTAATCAAAGTAATCGTATATTTTCTAAAACTTGCAGACAAACAAACAAAAAATAAAAAGTACGCTATTTATCTAAATGGCATTCAGTACGGTTTTGGATAATAGTCTATCAAAACACTTTTATTAAAAGCGAAACTAAATGTTTTTGCTATTTTCAGGTATAAAATTTAATTAGATTTTAGAGTGAATCGGTAATTTAATAATAAAGGCAAAGAATTTATAGATTTACAATAAATTAATTTTCTCGTAAAAGAAATAGTAAAGTTTAAAAACACTTTTTTGTTACTTTGAAATATTGTAATGAAATTTCGATTACGATTTATATTATTTGTCGATCAAATCAACACGATTTATTTTAAATCTGATTGGTAGCTTTTACGTACATCATTATTTTTCAATCATTTCGTTTCTGAAGCTGTTAAAAAAAAATTGTTATTGAATTACTTAAAAAATATTTAAACATCAGTTGTTCATTTCAACAAGATTATATAAAAACAATATTCCAATTTTATTAGTGTCAGGTTATCCATCAAAAATAAAAAAATAGAACGTTTTTCAATAGTATTTATAAAACTAATAATGGTTAAATAAATTATAAATAAAACGTTAACGAATAAAAATTCAGAATCGAGAGGGAATCGCTCAGAGATATCACTATTATAAAAATGTAAAAACCCATGGATGTAAAAAAAAAAAAACCCTTAATGCATTATCAAAACGTTGGTAAATCCTTAGTTTCAGTGCAGGATAACGATTGCGTGCGGGTTGCCTTTTTATGTAAGTATACCACAGCGCGCAGTACCGGAATAACAAAGAACACGATTTAGATAGTATCTAAATTTGTGCCCATTCACTACTAACAATTTCCGAACGGCAAATTTAATTTTCCATTTTAAAATATAAATATAAAATATTAACACCGTAAAAAAGTACGTATACATTCACGCAACTGACAGTAGATAAGTGATATACATCGTACATACTATATGCACCTAGGCATCTTACTACCTATGCACTGAATAGGTATAAACTTTAATGATATTATAGCACAGGGATGGCTGTACTCGCCGTTATTTCGATAACCGCAAACGTATAAAGCTTATTCGAAGCGAGCCACATTGTTAGGAGATGTTTATAAAATTAAGACACATTATTAATTTTAATATTTTATTATATATATATATGTATTTAATTATTATTGGCATTATTATTAACATCATTAGAAGAATTATTTAAAATAAGTGCTTTTTTCAAGTGTTCATTTTTACTGTTAGTTTTTTTATTTAAACAATATCTAACAGATTATTCTTATAGAATTATATTTATTGATTTTACTTTAAGTTTCAAAAGCCGCATGTGGATCGCGAACCTCGTTGTGGCCATTCCTGGTAAAGTGTATTTGTACCTATTCGGAGATTTAAAATAAAGATAATAATGTCAGATAAAAGTGATGAAATTTAAAAGATAAAAGTTTTTCTGGTACCGGCAATATCAAGTAATAATTATCGCAATCCGATTTACCTTGCAATTATATATTTGGCAACTTTACATAGAAGTAAAAATAATAAAGCGCACGCAGTCGTACGCCTAAAAAGGTACCACCGATAAGGATCGCATGCAATCGTATCGGAGTCAGAATATCAGGATATAATAATCATTACCACTATCGCACTCCACAAAAAAAAAAAACAGGTTTTTTTTAAATTTAATTTTAAATAAGTCAACAAGACGCTAGTTTTTGATGGATAGTTTCTCACCCCTACTCTCTTTCTTCTCACTCCCATTCTCTCTCTCTCTCTTTATTTCTTTCTTTCTTTATCCCTCTCACTATAAAGCTCTGGAGAGAACCTTTTATGATGATATCGTGTTGCAGATCGACACTCTGCCGATCCAGCAGTCGACCACTACGTGCCCGGGCACGTTGTTTCGGCTCACCGACGGCGATGCTGTGAGCTGGTTTTATTGCGCGTCAGCGGACAGCTCTAAGCGCCTGATGTCCATGGTGTCCACGACGAACGTGGTACTGATGGAGTCGTCGTCCACGTCGACGAACGTGCCCACGCTAGTGGTGACGTATCAGGCGGAACCGGTGCCGGACGTCGTGCACCAGTGCCCGTACGGATCGATTTCGTTCAAGGCGGGCCAGCAGTGCCTGACCATCGTTGACGAGACGCTCAACTGGGACGAAGCGGAAGACTATTGTGCTCAAAACGGCGGCCACCTGGTCAGCATCGACAGTCACCGCACGCAGACGCTTATCGATACCGCGTTGATCAACAGGTGAGACTCGTAGGCGGTCGCAAGGGATGCGGGTAAGGAGAGGGCGTGCGGGACGCATCACACGTGCTCTTTCTCTCTCTCTCTCTCTCGACCTGTGGCGCCGTCACGGCTTACCTTTAATGGTTCGCCAAACTTGAGATTGGCCAACATTTATCTCTTTCGATATGTTTCGAACAAGTTCAACCGCGAAAACAATCTATGAACCGCATAGTGTTCCAATGTGCGCGTCACGTGTAAAACGATCGTACACCGCTAACGGCTCGCGATGATGATCTATTCGTTAATACGATCGCAAAACCGATTGCGCCTAAAGGTACTTGTAATTTCATGGTTGACGAGGACCGCGTTTGATTAACGTTATAAGTGTTTTTATTTATTTATTTATATTGATAATGAACGCCCTCGTATGGGCTCAGTACATTAAACACAGCAGAACACTTGATAGCTGAGTTCATTGTAAAAATCATGTGATTAATTTTCAATCACATAATTCAATCCGATTGTTTGAGCGAGGTCCCGAATCCAAAATCGGTCGGGGTCAGGGGCGTATTTAGACTTGCTTCTAGGGGGGGGAGGACTTAAATTTTTTCTTTAATTCAGGCTCAACATTTACAAGTAAAATTGTTGGTAGTATTTATATCAGGTGAATCCTTAATATTTGTAGTTTTTTTTTTTTTTTAATCTAATGCCGGATCCACTTAAAATGGTCTTTTGTGTAGTTCTTTTTTAACACATATCTTTGTTTTGAAAGTTTCGCTTATGTTTTATCTAATTTTTCACTAAGTATGGTCTTCAATCAAAATAATATATATTATTTATCGTTATGGGACATATAACCATTATAAGCAATTGAGCGTTTAACACTATAAATAATTTAAACGTTATTCAATTTAAGCGTTTAAACGTTATACAAATTTAAACCTTTAAAAAAATTTTCATTTACCATTATTGACAGTTAAAACGTTATGAAAAATTTAGCGTTTTGCGTTATTTAAATTAGTATAAAATTTAAAACGTTTTCAAATGTAGTAATACTATAAAATAAATCATAATTTTTGTTTCTTAATAAAATACCCATTACTTACATAAAAATTTTCTTGGTCTAAAAATTCTCGGAGGGGAGACGATTGCCCCCATCGCCCCCCCCCCTCAAATACGCCACTGGTCGGGGTGATCACGCTTCAACTGGAACCGGATATAAAATATCAAGAACAAAAGAGTGGACTGTATTAAATCATAAAACATTTATTATAATCGAAACGCGGCAACAATCAACGTATATAAAAATTATGTACTAACAAATGTTACTTACGCGGCAACAACCAACGTATACAAAAACGAACACGACAGTAATAATGCAATCGCTCAACGGATTGAAATAAACTGTGCCTACCTAACCTAACCTGGTGACGGCGTAAATTTATAGCCGGTCGCCGCCGGGTTGGAATGCAGGTAGAACGATAGGTCATTTCTAGAATATTCGAGATAATACCTATGAATAGTGATGCGAGTTTGTAATATACAGTGATATAAAACTCTATTATATAAGATATTACACACATGGTACAAAATTATTTCATACAGACAGTATAAAAAAAAAAAAAAATGGAAGCGTTATTTTTAGTTATTTTTAGTAACTCAACTATCAATTTATATACTTATAGAATGGATTTCTAATAAAGTTCATTATTATTATAAAAATTAAAAATATTCAATATTATTGTAATCATGTTAATTTAGAATTCAGGTGTTAAAAATAACTAAAATCAATTTATAGTACTATTATAATATACAAATATTGTAAATATATAGGTACAATGAGATAGTATATATCTTTAAAAGTATTAAATATAGTTTTCTCTTTATTTCTATTTAAAAAATATGTATTTCTATGTACATACATACATACGTATGTTACCTATATCATAATTGCAAATCGATAGCATGACTAAATATTAATTTGGTGAATTTGGTGAATAATTCTTGTATTATGTGTCTTTTTTAATTTTTTCTTACTTTTTAGTCATTTTTTCAATTATTCCATTTTAAAATAATTTATATTTCATAATTAACAATGGGGTGATAACATTTGTTCAATTCTTTATAAATTAAGGTAGTACAAGGTTCTATACAATAAAATACCGGTATAATACGGTATTATGCAAAAAATAAATAAAATAGCGTATTTTAACATCTCTACCTATAATAGATAAGATGCATCGTACCTGTCCGTCTCGAATATTCTAGAAAAGTTGAGACTATTCTCGTCAATTATCGAACTTTATCCAACACTGATAATCGAAACAGTTATTGTTTATGATTAAAAAAAAAAAAAAAAAAAAATTATAAAAGTAAAAGTGTTCTATCAATTGGCTGTGTTAGTGATTTAGCAAAATTACAGTAATTTCGACAGTAATTATTTGTGTACAACGTTTAAGATATACGAGTGTTGATACAAGGGACATTCAAGATTATTTGTCATATAAATTTGGAGGTACCGATTCGAGAATTAAGTAGTTCGTATAGCCAATTTAATGATGATATATCAATTTAGATTATGAATCATACTCTCCAGTTCTTCCTAAAGCATTATTTATGAAACCTGTGAATACAGGACCACATACAGATAACCTAACGCATTTTTTTGCATTTTCTTGAATACACTGCCATCACTCGTCCTATATAAGAGTAATAAATTGGTGCACATATTATTAAAACTCGTTTGGAATGAAAGAACAATAATCGCTGACATAGTTATCGTCTACTGACGTTTAATATTCGTGCAATATAATATACTTAATTTATTTTTATAGTTAAATTCGTTACCGCGTTATTTCGCACAATTTAAGCAGGTTGATCATGATATTATAATGGGAGATAAACCGAAACTGACTGGGACCCAATTGACCTACTAAGCATATTTACTGCTTAGTTGTAGTTTTTTTTTACTCCAATACCTAAATTTTCTTGATTTTTCTTCCAAATGTCTAAATTCGTTTATAAGAATCAGAAAAAAAAGTACCCAAGTAGTTCAAGAATCCAAATAAATTCTGGGATGCTTTATTGTCACAGGTATCACGAACACACAAATTTATAATATGTGTATTGCACCAAACATAAATACTGTTTTCGTTTTGTTAGTGAATAAAATACTCCAAATTGCTAAACTTTTCTCTCATGTTAGAAGCGCCGTAAATTGAATCACCAATAATATTTTTAATATTAATTTTATGTTTGTCAAAGCAAGTTTTTAATATTTCTTATAAACTTTTACCTGTTAAATCTTCTATTTTAATGACGGCAAAAAGGCGCTCTTTAATATCGATATTATTTAAGTAGTTAAGGTAGATAATGGCTTAAGCTATAGCTCTTGAGTACTGTTAAACTTGAAATTAAAATTAATATTTATTTAAAAATGAGGTATATGTTGGTCTAAAAAGTTCATACTTGTATACTAAATTGTTGATCATCCATTTCTTCACGAATATATTTCCTCGTGGTTTCTAGTGCACCAGTAATTTATTTATTAACAGTAGTTTTGGAAACAAGTGTAACAAGTATTACAAGAAATTTGAGTCAGAATTTCTGTAGAAGTAATGTAAATTACTTGTACTTATGACAGTACACTTAATTTTTAAGAAAAATTCATACGAAATCATTTATAATTTTTAAATCTCTAAATAGAAGTAAACTATTGAAAAATACGATAAATACAAATATTATAAATCGAAAATTTAACTCATTTTTAATCAGTCAATTTGTAAATAGATTAAAACTTTAAAGGTCAAAGTTGCTTGAAAAAATTCACATAGTTCAAATTTCAAATCAAAAATAGCTGGTGCTTTTTAAAAAAAGTTATTTTTTGCGCGCGCACAGAATTTTTTTTTTTAAAATTAAAATTTATCAAAAATAAATGTAATTTGATGTATTTTATGCATTACAAGAAACCGGAATTGCGTACAAGGTTATGCATTCGAAATATTTCGTGTTACCTTTATGGTTGAACACACTGTATATATAATTAAATTAAAAAAAAATTTCCAAGACAAAAACTTTGTTCCAGTAAACTCGTGACTTAGTGTATCCCTATGAGAAAAAAACCACACGGCATCAAGTCGCAAGATCGAAGGGGGTAGCTTTGGCCACGCAACGAGATTAGTCTGTCAGGGAATTTCTCACGCAGCAGAGGGATTGTTTCTCTTGAAGTGTAACAAGTTTCGCTGTTTTGTTGTAACCATACAAGAATGACTACTGAGCTTAGTAATTTTCTTTGGCCTTCTTTGGACCAAATAAACATCAAACACTTTTGTTTTCAACCTGTCACACTTCAAGAAAAACATTTTGCTGCGTGAGAAGTTCCTGGACAGACTAATTTCGTTGCATGGAAACCAAAGCTACTAACTTAGATCTTGTGACTTGACGCCGTATGAATTTTTCTTATGGAGATACACTACAAGTCATGAGTTTACCAGAACAAAGTTCGAAATGTCTTGAAACTCAAGCAATAAATTCGTCGTATCCTCAACGAACTTGATGGTGTGATGTGTGATCGAGTGACGGTAAATGTTATGGAAAAAATAATCGCCTGTAAGGCTAGTAGGGTGGGTCATATGCCCGATATTATTTTTACTGTTAAACCTTAACTTCTCCTGAAGATAATGATATATTTGTAATGTTTTTTTAAAAGAAATAAATTTAATTTATAGCAGATTTAAATCCTGCGTTCTTTTTAGGACACCTATATCGTAATATCACGGCTATTATAGGGCCAATATTGTAATAAATATTTAGGGATATGTTTCCTGATATTCTCCGGCGGCGGTCAACCGTTAATAGCACGGCAATATATATAGACTAGTATACTATGTAGTACATAGGGAACTACACCTGTATGAAATTTAATCTAATAAAATATTACTTTAAAAAGTACTTATATCTGTCTATAAAAATATTTTTTACACAATAGGTACTCGTCGGGTTGTTTTGTACCTGTCCAATGGATATAAATGATATAATATGACACCGACCCACTGTGAAAATGCATTTGTTTGTTACAAAATGTTTGTTAGATTTCTCTTTAACATCGAGTTCTAAACACAAGCACTGACATTTGAGCACGTATCGACGATGTATATGTATACATATAATGGATTACGAGTAATTCGAGGACAATACATCTCAATCCAAAATGAAATTAGACTTGTACAAAAAAAATTGAACTGATTGTGAAAAGTAATATGTTTGTTTTATTTAGTCAAGTCGAGTACTATACTCTCACTTCACTCTTTTTGGTGCAGAACAGTGGATGTAATGAGTTGCCATTTTAAATTTGAACGATTCCCAATGGGGTTTGATTCATTCCATACCGGTCAAAATCACATTTAAAACAGTTCTCAGACATTTTTTCAATATTTACTTGATTTTATAGAATACTACAGGGAAATCCGAAAAATTACATCACTAAATTATTATTTCTTCAATAGTGTTCAACTCTCAATCTATCGATGTATCATATATGTATAACACTCTTGAATATAATTTTCTTTAACTCAATAGTTAGAAAAAACAAAACAAAATCATTTCAATTTTCTACAGTTATATCCATTAAAAATATTCGGGTAATAATAGATTGATTATATGTTCGTAAATCCGTATTTTGTTTTATTTCGAAGATAGAAATTTATGAACGCTTGAACAAATCCGAGTATTGCAATATTAAAATTATAATGATTTTTTTTTTAATAACAAAGGCAATATAGTCACAATAACAATTTTGGTTTTCCAAAAGCTATAATAAAGTGGATTGGGGATTTATCATTATATGCAAAATAATGGATATAGTCATTAGACTGAATGGACCTTATGAATATATTTTTATACGATGGTATGGAAATTGTCCCTTATGAATGCGTTTATTGCTATACTAGATTTATCTTTAGTTTATATTTTTGATAAATTGTTTTTAGTATTTGGATTAAATAATATATATATATATATATATGATTTTAATATTTACAAAAGGAAAATAGGTTTACTTTTCAAGTTTTTGAACTAAAATTCCATTGTAACTTATTTTAATAGAGAAATCTGCTCATGAATTCTTTATTTATAAATAAAAAAAAATTCAGACCAAATTGAAATATTTTTTTACCAAATATTTTTTAAAATACATACATGTATTTAAAATAAATAAAAACTTATCTTAATCTTACATTTTCTTTCAATTTGTTAACATTTTATTTATCTCTTTAGTAATTACTACTTCCCCTCATGGCAAATATTAAGATAATTTATGTTTCATACTTCGTAGTTCATATTACATAAAAATCTACAATAAGAGTACAATATATAATATAATATTATAATAATATTATGTATACCCATTAAATTATGTTATTTTAGCCGTGATACTAGTTTAAATGTTTAAAATATACATTTATATTATAGGTATGTTTCACAGTATACTCAAAAGTGGCAAACCAATTAATATGTTAGCTGTATCTGGAAAAATAACTGTGTTGGCACCTAAGCATTATGAATTGATGTAATTTTATCGTAATGGACATTCTTGATTCTTCTGATAAAAGAAATAAACTATAAATTATATTATAATTATAAATTACTTGGTTTTTTAGATCCTGTAATGCACAGTACAGTTATTATAATGTAAATTGTAAATCATAGTTTAATACTTATTGAGAGCTTAAAGTCGGTGAAAATAAAATTAAACATTGCTTAACCTCGGTCTCTTATGACTAACTCTAGATATTTTCATTCCAATTATTATTTTTATTATTCTTTTTAATTTGCCTCATATCCTTAATTTTATAGTTAATTTTCTTTTCCTAATCATTTTTTTTAACTATGAAATTTATCACAAATTTACTATTTAATTATAATTATAATACGTTTTTTTATTTATTTCACAATTTCAACACTACTCTTAGTTTTAATAAACCAAAAACCAAAGAACCGTGTACTAAATAAAGAACAAAGGAGTAAAAGTAATAGGTGTAGGAAATGTTCCTTATGACAAAAAACAGAGTAACATTTTTTTTTTTTTTTTTTTCATAGCAAGTGTTGGAACACAACGAAATTACATATTATATTTAAAGTCATGAATTGTTCATTCAATTCTTATTGTCAGTATAAAGAGACTGCAAGATTACTGCTTATATAAATTCAATTCTGACTACGTGTTTGTAGTTTCCGTTAAATAAAGGGCCTTTATAAAAGGAATGCTTTCATTTCACTCGAATGTACCATGGAAGAATAGTAAAAGCATTAGGAACGGATAAAGATAGGTTACAATCCTCTCCATAATTTTTATTTGTATAGATTATTCATAAAACACGTTCAAGGTACTTTTGTTCTATAAATATTACATTATAGTAAATAATCATGTTGATATGTAAGCTGTATTCGTATAGTATTATTGTATATATATTATATGTATAGTATTTGTATTTAAGCTTTTCCAAAATCTATATCAAGCTTTTAGAAAAATTATAGTTATATAAATATTAGTAATATAAGTATTAAAGATAAGAAAACATAGATCATAACAGATTTCTGGTCAATACTAAATATAGCCCACGATCGACCCTAGGTAAATCCTACAAATTAAAAGTTTTAGCGCGAACCGCTGTTAAAATTAATATATATTTAACGGAATTATTTGTTTATCGTGTGAGCCGACGTGTTTTCAGTTTCTTTTTTTCTTTTGGTTATCTTATAGATGAAAAGGAAAACATGATGATTCGCTCTTTATAGTTTGATTTCAATTTCCTAATCGTACATTAAATTTATTTTTGTTTGAAAAGCCCGAGTTACAGTGACAGTATTGCATATTGGATTGGAGCTACGGACATGAATAATGAAGGGTTTTTCAGATGGACAGACTCATCACCGTTCACCTATTCTAGTAAGTTAAATTAACCCTCTCTGTATAATTAGCGTCTTCTCTCAGCCATCGTTTAGATTGATATAACTCGGAGGCATAAAGTTTTTTACATAATACGTATACATAAACAAACGCATTATTTATGCAGATTGGTACCAAGGACATATTCATCAATCTTACAGCGGTCCCAACTCAAAACAGCCCAACGACGACGGCTTAAGCAAACAGGACTGCGTAGAACTGAGACAAGTGTACAGACCTCAACACCGGTTGATCAAGTATTTTAACCGCAATTCGTCGTACACTTGGAACGATCGCGATTGCTCTGTGAAAAATCGATTTCTGTGTCAGACCCAACAGCACACTTCTCCAAACGATTATGGTAACTATGATTAACACATGTATTAATTGATGTCTGTACATTTCACCAGAATTTTTATTGTTTTGCGTTCATTGGTCTTAAACTTTCGTGACGTCTCCCCCCTAAAAAAAAACCAGTTATATCGCGTATATTATATGCTACAACACTCCGATTCCAATACTCAAAGTTGTCAAACGTGAATAAAATACTGTTGATTGTTATAATATTTGGTACTGTTATCGTTCCAGACCCGGACGAGTCGAATTGTAATGTCACAGTGAAATTGACCATCGAGATGAGATTCGCTTCAGTTTCGAGTCCAGGATTTCCTCAACCGTACCCCGACAATCAAGACTGCACTTATAGTATTGAAGCACCACGTGGTTATCAGATCGAAGTCGAATTCGAGGAACTCATGTTGGAAAATGAATCAACGTAAGTGTATCATCGGCGTTCGGGGCCGTAGCATGATGGTGACGGATGGGAAAGCTGTTCAGGTTTTACAACTTTTTCCATAAGCCTTTTTCGAAAATTGCGAAAAACATTTAATATCTTATACGTTAACGATTGAAACAACGTCGATTTGCTCGGAAACTCTTTATTCTTCACCTATAACCTATAGTATTATGTTGTCGATCGGATTTAATAACGCTTCACTTAAAATGGTGGTAGTTATTTTTCCGGTTCGCAAACGTCTTATCGACATTGGACCACGACAAAAACGCAGTGGCTATGTTAATATATTTTTTTTTTTTTTTTACAGTTGTAGTTACGATTACGTTGAACTCATTCCGGAAGATGACGACGAAGGCCCCAAATACTGCGGCGACAAAAGTGATGTGCTTAAACTGACTAGGTACGTCACCAAAAGACCCAAGCTGAGGATACACTTTGTTTCCGATTATTCGCATTCGTTCAGCGGTTTCAAGGCTCGCGTATCCGCGGAACACGGTAAATAGTCGACCGCGGTAAACCGAAAATAATATTATAAGATTAATCACGTTTCATGTGAACGTTGCAGTCAATAACGAGTGTGACGACGCGCGACAGCAAATGTTCAACGGGTCGTGTTATTTGTTCGCCAGTTACCCGGAAGTGTCTTGGCACACGGCAAGAAGTATTTGCAACGGAATAAAGGTATGTTCAATAGGAACCGCTGGGTTTTGTTTACTTATCCTACGTACATTCCGATTGAAATTAGCGATTGTTTTCCTTTTTAAAACTCCATATTTAATACATATTTCGTTCATCGTGTTAAGGCGGAACTAGCCAGCATTCACAAAGCCGATGAAGAACAGTTTATCGAATCATTCATCCGAGAGTCTACGGACACCAGGTCCGCTATTTATTGGCTGGGTGGAACGTGGAACGACAAATCCTGGTCCTGGGTCGACAATTCGACGGTGACGTTTTCGGGTTCGTAATCTCGTTTTTTATTTTTTTGAACATCCCGTAAATTGTTATGTATCAGAGTTGGGCATTAGTCGAATAAAATATTATTCGATTGATTATTTGAATAAAAAATAATTCTTCATTGATTTATTCTTTATTTTATTATTGATTTTTATTTTTATTCATTATTTTAATTTGTATTATTATTCGTTATTCACTATTCGTTATTCGTTATTCCCTATAATCATATAAATAATAAATTTAAATCCAAAATAACCATGTATAGTGATAATATACTTATTATTTAGACTTAAATAATATATATATATATATATATATATAAAGGTAATACATATTAATATATATAATAATTGACAAAAATAAATTAATTATAATTTTATATTTAATATCATTATTTATTTAATATCATTCATGATTTTAACGAATAAATTTATTCTGAATAATTGTTTTATTAACGAATAAAACTATTCAGAATAATTTTATTCTTTATTCAGTACACCACAATTATTCAGAATAAAAAATTATTCTTTATTCATAAATAAATTAGTTATTCAGATTTTTATTTTTTATTTATTACTTTGATTTGTTTTTGCCCAACTCTGATTATGTATACGAAAAACAATTCCGTACATTTGTCTAATTGTATACGCGTATATATAGCATGGTTAGCGACGGATACTGTGAACGCGATACCGTACAAAGACATCTGTCTGGCGATCAGTTGGCTATCTTCACCGCCCATCAACCTTCCGCGAGGTCTTTACTGGACGGCAAACGTTTGCAGTACGGTCGGTGGATACATTTGCAAAAAAAGTCAGCTGAGTAAGTTCGATTTCGTACACGTTTGAACAGCGCGTTTCATATGTAATATCTACGATCGTGTACACACTGGACAGAGAGCTATGCAGAGGCGGAACTAGGGGGTGGAAGACAGGGATTCATCCCCGGGCGTAACATTTTAGAGGCTGTATTTTTCGTAATTATTAACAGCTAATTTTATATTTTTAACTTTGTTAAATACTGATACCAGGTTGAAACTCAATAAATATGATTGTACATTAATTATTGGAAAAAATTCTTGAGAAGAATATTTTATTACTGGTGATATATGATAGGGCGTAATTTTAACATTTTCCCCGGGCGTAAAAATTCCTAGTTCTACCTCTGGAGCTATGGGATGTAATTATCAAACGTAACAGCTGTACCGAATGTCACCAAAGCGTGTGCGGTTCGTCGTTTAAGAATTACGAGACTGTCGTACCCCCATGACAAGACCACGAATACGCGTATAAATAGGCTGTAGAGCTTTTTCCGGGTGGTGTATATAATCCAAGCGCAATACGTTGTCTCCCCAATCGTAGTACCACGTAGTTTTTTATCGTTATGTATTTCCGTGTGTTGTAATATTCTTGCATGCACTCGAACACAGAATTTGCGGACTCTTACAATTTGAACACGACCATGACTGGCGTGGAGGGAACGATAACGTCGTTGAACTACCCAGCGAACTACTATCACAACTTGGACTATTGGATACACGTCGTCGGGCCGAACCGGGCGCGTATCGTGTTCCAGTTTGATTCGATAAACATCGAACCACAAGCCGACTGCCTGTATGATTTTGTCGCCGTCATAGAAAAGAAGGAGCACGAGAACCGGACACTGACAGTCTGCGGATATCGCGGAAATAATTTAGAAGAGTGAGTTTGTGAACGGAGAGTCCATTTTAATGCATACCCAAATATTACTAGAATAATTCATGATAGTCGGGTGGACCATAAGATTTGAATTGGAATTGTCTATAAGTTTGCATGTGATAATATAACTTATTTAAGCCGATACATTGTTAATAATATTCTGTTCGTACCAATAACAACATGCCTAGGAATGTCATTTTTGTGGTAAAAAAAGGTTTGGTAAAATATTTCGAACCAAAGTTTTTTTTGATTGATGCTGATTGAAAAATACTATATTGAAATGAATTTAATATTAAACGCACGTATTGTTGCAGTTACGTATTTGTGACCGATTCGAACGAAGCGTTTGTGCACTTCCATTCGGACTACTCGATATCAAGCTCGGGTTTTCATCTGAAGTGGAACGTAGTGGACATGTCAGGATGTCCATCGCAAACGCTGACCGCTTCCGAGGGGAATGTCGTCAGCCCGAACTATCCGAATTTCATACTGCCAAATCTGAACTGCATTACAATGATATTGGCACCGGGTAAGAATAAAGTATAACTTACTTTTTTTTCCGCTGGTCAAATACCAGGTATCCAGAGAAAGGGATTGTCTGAGGTATTCGAATACGTAAGATACCGAAAGCATAAGTGTACAAATAATGAGTTTTATCAGAATCAATGACTCTGAGGTGTATTGCAAACACTTCATTTCCATTTTCAAATGTATAATAAACGTAGCACGCGAACCTCTGCAAAATTTTCCCGGAAACCAAGTCCCAGACATGAAGGCACATAAATGTAGCTTTTGAATGGTATAGTTTTTAAGATAAAATATAGAAATAGAAAGCTAATACTTTGTACTGATTATGATTTTATAAACGTAGTATTTATTTTATTCTGAATTAATTTCTTATGAAATAAATATCCAAAAATTAAAAATTGCAGTTCATTGAGGCCGCGCTATCTTTCCATTGAACTCTACTAACTTAACAAATATTTAAACAAACAAACTCACCTAACCATTGATAATGCTCGAAGCTCAATAGTTTTAAACAATTATTTCGAGTACCAGAGGTTTTAGTTTGTACCGGATGTGAATATATCCTTGATCCAACTCGCCATCGTGATTATTTCACTGCGAACGCTGACTTGGTTCTTACCTGATGGTTAATGTTTTCGATTGTATTACAGTTGGTCACCGCATATGGATAGATTTCGTGGACTACAATCTAGATGGAATGCAAACGGTCAAATTATACTTAACAAACACTGCGGATAATATAACTCCATTTAAATACCGAAATTCGATTAACGACGGGGCGTTCTTGTCGGAAGGCGAAAGCGTGAAAATCGAATACTCCACGAACCGTTTGCCTAGGGGAAGAGGCTTTAAGATTTTGTATAAAACGGGTACGGCAAATTCGTAACGACTTTATAACAAAGTATTCGTTCGATGACAATATGTTAAAAAATAAAAATAAAATGTTTTCGTTTTAGTTATGGATTTCGAGGAAGAACGCGCGATCGTGTTGCAAGACGACGTGTCCGGATTTATGTACCGACTGAACTATCCGTTACCAATGCACTTCCCCAAACTGCGGTACAAACAGAAACTATTGGCTTCGATCGGAAACAACATCCAATTGCAGTTTAATCACGTGGTGCCGGCTCAAAGTAAGTGATTTTTTTCATTTCATTGTTATTATTGCCGGTGATTTAAGGATCGTGAAGTCTACATATATATTGTATAACAGGACGCAACATATTTTCACCTCTAATTAAAATTTAAAAATGTATTTGATTTTAAATTTAAACATATATTGTCCTAAACTTTTTTACAGATCATAATATAGTACTAATACAATTTATGAACAGTTTTTAGTGCTACTTCATTAAAATCTTGATACTCAATAAATTTTCATTGGGTATAATTAAAATCATTTAGAGTTAAGTGTGCCATTGGGGTTTAACATAAGTATAAGACCAGACGAAAGTCTCCGTATCCGTTGTAACTTTAGTGTATCTCAAAGTTATTAACTTAATATAATAAACTTGGTATAATGGCAATAGCCGTACTTTAGTCTTACGTTGCGCAAATGTCGCCGATCTACGACACTTTTCATTGTTTCATCTATAACCACGACTTCGAACCCTTTTGGCGATTATATCTCATCTGTATTAAGATTTTTTTAGTAAAAATATTTACTCATTAAATTAGTGTTCATCCAATTTTCTATGTTATTAATCTTTAATAAGTGTTATTATTTTAAACGACTAAATGTTCTATAATTTACAGTATGAAATAATTAATTATTCGAAAGTTCATAAAATCATGTTTGACCATAATTTAACAAGTTACGTTTAACGGAGTCTGTGCTTATTGCAATAATATAAAGTACAAAAGATGAAAAACGGCGAAGATCCAACGCCATATTGCGCTATTAGAGGGACGGGTTACGGTAGACGTGTATATGCATATCATAAAACAGTGCATCATACTTAGTTCATTATATGATATAAAAAAAATGAATACTATAACAAGATAAATTATACCTGATGAAAATTATCTAAAATACGACGTCACCTACTCAACGTCTCGGGGTCACTTTTCTCTGGCACTTGATTGCAAACGTGTTAATAATATATACATGCATGAACGTAATTCGGCCGTGTCGTTATAGTGGACACGTCGTTGGGTCGTACCGTATGCCCGGGTCAGCAGTCTACGACGGTCATCGAGATCCACGACCATTACGCCGCGCAGAACGGCACGTGGTGGCTGCTGTGCGAAAACGTGGATCAAATGAAATCCGTTCCGATCTCGATCACTTCGTTCCTGAACTCCATGTCCGTGGTGGTCATATACGGCCAGAAACCGGTGATCGACATAGCGTCCGCGAACATATCTGTGAACGTGAAACCTGGTTCGTATATAAATAAGTAACGCGGTGTGACGAAAACGGTGCGCTGACGAGAAAAAGAAAGAGGATAATGGAGAGGACAAAGCTTTTCGATTATCTTTCAGTTACTCTTACCGTGTAGCCCTTTTGTTTCGCTCATTAGGAACGCACCAGGCGTGACGGCCCGTCGTTAAATTCTTTTATTTCAAAATAGAAATAATTTATCTTGCTTCCATTAAAAAAAAATTAACGTTTTCCTTTCTCGCGTCATAAACGAAATAAAAACGTTCCGTTTTCCGGGTAAGTAAACCACGTTTGTCTACTTTAAATTTTGTCGATTCGAGGTTTGCTCGGTAATGCAGTAGGTCAGGATGGGCGGAGAGCATGTGCCGTGTACAGTTTAAACGCAGAGCAGTGAACAGACAAATTATTCGATTAATTCGGTTGTCCGTACTGTTTTATTCATTCGTTTCGACTTGTTCGCGCCGGCATCATCGCACGAATTATATATATTACACTCGGGGAAAGCGCACAGCCTAGGGGTAGCAACTCCATACCCTGCCGATTTAATCGTTACGACGATCACGTAATGTACGTAGGCAGTACTGGGCAACGCGCGATGATTAAAAAATACGTACCGCGATGACCGATAACGTCGAGAAACCTAGTAGAAATCACCGTCCTCCCCCCCCCCCTCCACTCATTATCCGTACGAACGTTTTTGTTTTACTTATAGATGCCGAATTCAAAAAAAAACTCGTCACGCTGGCCAGACTCCCTGTGAACAACAAGACGTACATAGAGTCGTGCAACCCCAACCCGTGCGTGAACGGCGGGACGTGCGCTCTTCAGAAATCTTCGCAGACCTATTATTGCAAATGCAACGGCAATTACACAGGTAACGATCATGATAAACGAGACTGACTTATGTGCAATTAATGTAATTGTACGAGGATGACGTGTTTCTGAAATCCAACTTTGAACACAGAAAAAGGGAAAAGTCAATTAGAATCTTGTGTTTTTTTTTTTCCTTAGATAATTTTCAAGAAACATACGATTCCCAGAACATAAGCTTACTATGTGATTTTTTTCAACTTTGTACCTTTTTGCTTCTGAATCGATCATTGATATTCGGCAAACAAGTTGTAAAATAAATTACCTGTTATAATTTTATTTTTTCCTTTTTTGACAGGTTGAATTTTATGTTATGCTTTAATTGCACACCCTGAAATATATTTAAAAAAAAAAAAAAAATTCTTTAGTTAAAATTTAAATATTGAACCAGTAAGTGAAAAAAACAAATTATTATCTATCATTAATTTCGGATTAGCAAAAAGTATTGTTTTTGAAAGTATATTTTCTCATTAAACGAGAAAACGAGATTTATACAAAGTTAAAAATATCACCATAGTACGTTGCAACTCATTTGCGCACATTCAAAATTTTTTACCTGAAAATCGACGACTCGTTTGCGCACGACGAAATCAGTTGTTTACTTGAAAATAGATAACTCGTTTGCGCATAACGACATATTCACGCACATGAATCGTGTATACATATATCGTCACAGACTGCAGTACAAATTATCAAATATATTATCTTAATATTATCTTATAATCGACTATATAGACTGTAGATTATATAAATTTGGATTTTCGAAACAAATTTTAGAAAAAATTCGGTAGGTATGGACTTTGGATATGGACGGTACAGTGATGTTGACTAGTGTGTTGACGACGTAAACTTTAATATGGCATAGAAATTTCTAATATTTTTGAATCTTGGTGAGGAAAACAATGTTTTAATATTGATAATTATAAATTTAGTGAATATCTTGTTTTAAATTAAAACAAAAATAAATTTTAAATTTAAAACTTTTAATTAGTGGAAGTTCAAATTTTAGATGCACCAATAAAAAAATCTAACAAAATAATAAAAGTAACCAACTTTCATAATCATGAGGAGTATAATAATCAACGATAATAAGCAAACGAGTTCTGATACTAGGGATTTTCGTCACCAAAATATTTGGGCGCAATCGAGTTGTGCATTTTTGCGCAAACGAGTTGTAGCCCCATAGTATATTACACTCACCCAGGGACATATTTATGCAAGAACAAATGGGACATTTGCACTTGGCCCACTCGAAAGAGGGACCCACGGACTTCAGCTGTATAAAAATAATATGTAATATAATAATAAATGAATATCAGTGAACGATCATTTTCTTCATTTAAAATATTTAAAAATAGATGACAATCTACATTGAGTCAAGAAAATATAGACGCTCTAGGAATATTATTAAATAAATAAATAAATTTTATTGAAAGTGATGTCACAGCAAACCTGATTTTTAATGATGTTATTGACCACTTTTTAAAGCAGAAAACAAGGAAATGTTTGCGAAAACTAAAATAAAATTAGATTTAAAACATTAAACGTAAAAATATTTAATTTGATATATAAGTGTAATATCTAATAAAAAATACTAATTTAAAAAAAAAAGTTTCTTTTTTATGTGTTAATTGTTTTACTCGAATAAATACTAAACATAATAATCATATTTTTAACAATACAATTTTATTCTATGATCCAACACTCATATACTAATTATATACAGCATTAATTTAAAAATATATTATACGTACATTTTTATTTTAGCATTGAAGAAAATAGAGGTGGACAATTTGGGGGACAAAATTCTAAATGTACTGGGCCCACGAATTGATAAATCAGGCCCTGCACTCGCCTGTCGGTTTTCATTTGACAGTCTACTTTTTTTTTTTTAAAAGTTATCGATAGAAATACTGTAAATACTGTAAATGTCAAAGATTGTTTTTTTAAATTGTTTTATTTACTATACAAAAGTTTTATACAGTTTTAATTTTCATAATTGATCAATTTGGAAATAACTGTGATTTTATTTAACAAACTTAGACATTTTTTTTTTATAATATTGATCAATCATAATGTCTTTGTTGATTTTGTAATGCTCACTAATATTTTCGCTCACACAAAGTGTAGTCATAAATTGGTTAAGCGCTTATTAGCCTTTATTAACCAAAACAAAGTAAACAACGTGAGTGTACAACGATAAAAAACTTTAGTCGGCTACGGTAACTTTAGGTGGATTGTTTAAGTTTTCGAACTTTCTAGACACTGTAAAATCATATGCAATATACACGCATATAATGCATAATATTTTAAGTCAGAGGTACACAATCTGTTTCCTTGGGTTATCTATTTTTACTCGAAGATTGCCGATTTCATTAAAAGATAAATTCGAAAAAAAAATAAATGTATTAAATATTCATAGGTCATTTATAATTAGCAATGAATATTTAAAAACTAATTAATTATTAATTATTGAACTTATGCAAAATGAATATGGAGCGCTCAATTAAATTTCATGGTTAATTTTTGTGTTCTTAAACAATTATTTTATGCAGGTAATTTAAAATTCGAACCTAATATTTTTGGAAAATAAATACGTATATATCTTATAATTTTTCCGTAATGAATAATTTTTAATATTTCTTTTTTAAGTACTTTTTTTTTTAATTACATATTCATAAGCAGAATATTTCCGATTATAAGAATTAAATATCGAGTACTTTTAACTATTCATAACAATTTAAAGTATATATTTTCAATAGCTGAAACCCGATTTGTTCTGCAAGATTCTTAATCTACACCTTATAAAGCCTTGCACTGACCCCATCGATGCTTTTATTTCGGCTTCGCGAAGGCAAATATGATTGTTTAGAACTTGATTCTCTCTGATGAATTTTTTCTTCACATGCTATATATTCAGACCATGATTGTTAAGAATATTATAATGATTGAAATAATCGAGTGAAAATAATCGAGTAACTCGAACTTCAATAAGTAATAATAACTTATAGTCGAATATGATTTTATTCTACTAATCAATTAATGACAAATATCTAATCTCACATTTGAATTGATAGAACACAGAAACAATTAATTAATCACTAATATATTCTGTCAAAGTCATCGTATCTAAGTGATTTGATAGACGAGTGATTGAAGTTAACTGATTTGATAACTGGCCGGTCAAATTTATCGAGTAATATTTACAGATGGTCTGTGGTCACGAGTATTTTAGATAGTATGAGTTCGAATACATGCATTTCAGTTAGAACTAATTGTTAATGACTTATCGAACTTACGGTTAATTCTAATTTTAACTAGTCAAAACTAGAATTGACTAAATGAATTAGTGAAAACTTGTTTTGAAGGATTCTAAGTTTTAGGCGTAATACATATATATGTATAAATATTTTGGTGTATTGAAATGTTATTACTCAAAATCGCTTATATATAATTTAAATACTTATGAAGTTATGAATAATAGACTACTTGTGGGACAATCGAGTTTTCTATATAAACATTTGCAGATAAATACTGTGCCATGATGGAATATTTTTACACAAAAATGTATGAAAATCAATCTAAACGAATTTAAAAGAAACTTATAAAACTATTACAATAAAAAAATAATTTCTTATCAAAACGTTCAGTTTGATAATAATTTATGAATAAATTGAAAGTAATTATTTGTAAAAATACGCATCTATCAACATTGAAAAATCACTTCGTAGGTCATCATTGTTTTTAACGCCGATTCTGATCCCATGCCTTCTATGGGCGGTTCTGCATAATACGCACAACAAGTCAAAATATAGTTTATTTATTATTTTCGCTCGACGTAAATATTATAAATCATTTCAATTGCTTACTGCGTTTCCATATATTACTTTTTATCTTAATGTTTTAAATATATTATTTATTATTTATATATATAAAATAAAAATAGACAAAAAAAAAAAGCGAGTTTCGGATTCATTTTTTCCTCGTACATTAAGAATAGCTAATCAATTATCCTTCACAGTAGACTTGTTTTCATTGAGTAGGGAAAATCTCAGGTATAATGCTACACAAATTTAGATGTATACATTTTGTTGTATATTATCATGTTGTAAGTTGTTCATATATGTATTCTTTCTAATTATTATTACTTTTGTCTTAACGTTATTCAAATGTATAATCAAAGGACCTAGGTCCGTTAAATTGTTTTAAATAAATAAATAAATAAATTGCACATACATTATACAATAACAGACACCTTCGTTTGATCGCAGGGACGTTCTGTTCGCTGACCTATTGCGATTTGGGCTATTGCGTTTTTGGCGAATGCCTTTTGACCGGCAGCAACGGTTTTGAGTGCAGATGCCAGTACGGGTACACGGGTCGTTTTTGCGACGAAAAGATCAAACCGTGCGAGCTGAACCCGTGCAAGGATCGCGGAGACTGCGTGTCATTGGGCGACTCGGACTACCAGTGTAGATGTTACGCGTACTGGACGGGTATGTGCAACAATAATATTATGTTACTGGAACATCGATTTTAAAATATTCAGATACGTCATAATTTCGTTAACATTGGTAGCGCCTACGCGGACGCAGCCCCCTACAAGTCGCTGTAATCGTTTGCGTTTAACATGGTCAGAATAGGTTTTCAACAGCAGAAACAATAATTATGCTATAAAATAATGTATTTGTATAACAACGATGCACCGAAGAATGATGAAAATGGAATAGCAATACTTCTGCAGCTTCCGTTTAGATCGATATTTTATCCTCAGGCTTATTCGGTAACCGACCGGATGTGTACCTACAATATAGGTATATTATATATTATATCGTTCTGACTAGAAAACTCACCACCGAAAAACATCCGTCTTACTGTGATTGCGGTGTACAAAAAACGTATTATTAACGAGACTGTCGGTTGTGTTGCTATTTTCCGTCTTAATATTGATGTCTATCACTTAATAGGCAACAAAGAAATTTAGACGTATACTTTTCGATCGGTCTTACCACAATAATTCGACTAAACTACTGTTGTGTTGAGGAATCGATAGACATGCACGACAAACCATGTAATCTAACCAATTTAAATATCGCCTATCCGCCTGTGTCCCGTGATTAGCCAAATCAATAGAGGTGTGAAAATATGGCCGTTTCAATTACAACACGTGGAAGTGTCAATTCGGTTTTTTAAATAAACCTTTAGCGCGTTTGGACAGGTACAGTTTTACTGCAGTCCAACCTATTTCAGTGACGTGTTAAAACATTAATTGTTATGTCACTTTGTCAGTTAGAAAAATCATAAAACTGAAATTCACGATGAACGATAGTTCAAATACGTTCCTATTTGAAATATTTGAAAAAATTCCAAAAACGCCTAAAAATAATTTGTAAAATTATTAAAGCAAATAACGGAAATACATTATTGAAGTTCGGTTTGTACACGCACCATCTATTTCTAAATAATACTAACGACTTAAGTTCTATCGGCATTAACAAAAAATTATAGTAGGACATTAACGTACGGCAGATAAAAAAAAGTTACGTCGTGTTATGAATTTACTCCGGTGTACCGGAAATGATTCCTCCGGTATAGCGATCATCAAGCCCATGATTTCGAGCTGTACGACTTTTCTTTCGGTTTGAAAACAAACTTCTACGACCAAAGTATTACCTGAATTCAAAGTGTATTATCTAAATATCGTTCATTGTTTATTAAAAATATGTTGGTCGTTAGAGAATAGATTATTTTTTCACAATGACCCGGCAAATTAGGATACTCGCATGAAAACCACAATTTTTAAATCGTTCCGTGTGTATTCCGACAGTTAGATTTATATCACATACGAGCGTTTGAACGTGTACGCGTTTAAATTGCTTCGTACGTGTACGGAACCCACGTCCTACGTGAATATATATTTTTACGGTAAATGCAGGTGATCAATGCGAGAGGAAAGTGTTACACATCACGTACAAACCGTTAACGGACCGAATGCTTCAAGAACCGTTTTGGTTGGGTCTGCTCACGGTGTTTGTAGTGATGGGCATACTAGGAATAATATGGTGCGCTAAACGTCACGTGCCGGAAAAAATCGAGAAAATATTATCCGAAGAAGCCGAACGCAGCAGACACTGTAAGTATTTATGCGTATTGCGCAGTTTACCGTTTTACTATGACGTAAATTGTTAGTATACATTATTTCTATGAAAACTATTGAGTTGAAGCATTATTTTAAGGTCTCGGGGATCTGACGTCTGTGTCCGGTCGATCACAATCGCATTACAGAAATCAATAAAAATATAACTCATGACATATAGTTCCATAATCGGTATACGTTATTTTTATTTTATTGTTAAAAATTATATTTCCTTATATTTCCTATGATAAAAATTTCTAGCTTAGGGTTCAAATTTGATAACACTTACGAGAAAAAAAAACTTAGGTAATAAAAATATTAGATTTATTTGAAGAAATAAAAGATAAACTATAAGTTTTGGGAAATTTGAAACTTAGAATAGGTTATTAAAAATTAAAAATCAACTGTTTTCTATTTCAGTCTTATATCTTATATTGGTGATAAAAATTAAGTACCATAAGTTATTTTGAAAACTGAATGAAAACGTTTTCTAATTTTTTGCCAGACTTGGTTCGGAAAAAATATGTGAGTATAGTTTATTAGATTTAATAGTTGGATGTGAAAAAAATTATTAAATGTAACCTATCACTTCAAAGTAAAATTTATGACTTACTCGTTCTGACTGAAATTTAATGAAACCGAAAGTTGTAATACATTTTTTGTTCACAAATTAACTAAATGAAATTTATCTAAAAGTACTGAAGTTTTTAATTTATTACAACACTGCATAATGTCTTCTTGAACAAAAACAGCATAAAAATAAACTTTGAATTAAAAAAAAAATGGAAGAGAGGAGAAGAGCCCAACTAAACTTTTAGTCTCTTGTAGTTTTTCAAAACAATTATTATGCTTAGAGAGAGAGAGAGAGCAAATATTTCAACATATTTTCATCGTGTTGGTTATATTATTATTTTTAGCAATTAATTTCAATTCAGCAAGCTTAAAAGATTGGAACATTTTTTTTAAGATATTTTTAAAATCAAATACATATAATTTATTACTTTGGTGTGTAATATTATATTTTGAATAAAATAGTACTTTGAAAAATATGTGTATTGTAAGTCCATCGAATGTTTTTCATGAAAATTGGATATTATAAATCGTTGGTAGTATCAGAAAGGAACAAAAGCATGTACAAATATTTGAAATGAGAAAGGAGTTTTTAAAAAATGTAAGCTATGATTAAAAATATATAATTTAAACATAAAAAATAAATGAACTTTAATCAGCATAAATTATATTTTAATAGAGAATTCGAACAAATTATTAATTGAAGTATGTAAAAAAAAGTATTATGTTAAACAAATTTAAAATCATAATGGATTTCATTTTAATCGACCATGATTTTTTCGTCTATTACATATTCACTAAAAGCCAATGAAAGTAGTACAGCGGTCACTTTTTTTAAAGGTAGGGGTATTAAAGATTTTAGTTTTGAATCCTTTTTGCTTCATTCGTGAACGAAGAGATGAAATAACCGCCACTTTGATAGTATCTTCTTATATTAACGGTGGGATAGTGCAATAATCCTTATAACTAGTTGGTTTGACGACTACGATAGGTCTTATCCATTATCGTTACACTCGAATTAGATAATCGAACATCACGAAAAATAAATTATCAGTTAAAAGTATTGTGTTCACCGGTTGTATACTATATTCTATAAGAATAGAATGTTTTTTTTTTTTTTATACCGTAACAATATCTATATGAGTTATAAACATTAGCGTTCGTTTCGGTCGAAATTACCCGGATAAATATTGTATTTTTTTTAACGACCGGCAAAAAAAGGACAATTAATTATTCTCTTTCCTAATTTGTACGTTTTTGGTACCGGAATATGCTTTTGAGATGATTTGTAGCGCACGTTTTCATTAAATCCCTCGTTCCGTTGTTTAAAACGTGAATTGGCAATAGTGCAAAACTCGCGTTAGCTAATGAAACGCGCAAATGATGGGGTCGTTTCTGCGCGGATAAATAACATGTATGCAATGCATAAAGGCTGTAACCCGATAGGATGACATTGATAATATTTTACCTGAAACTCGACTGCGCGATTGGTTAATAGTTTCATTTAAATCCACGGCACGTTTCGCATAATGAGTATATACGAAACATGATTTACATTGTAGTCGTTCGCGTAATATTCATAGGGCCAACTCGAATTATAACACAGGAGAAATGTACGATATGCACTTCTATTGTCCGCGAAAAAACGGAACATCTGGTGTAGAAATTATTGTGTTACGACAATATATTTGTTTATAGTGATCAGATAAATTCGGAAGACATTTGTACAAATCATATGTTGGACACTTAAACGAAGTGTAAGATATTTTTATGACTATCGCTAGGATACCAGGAAACTGGGCTGAAAAACGAGAAGCGGTTCTTATAATTACTGACTTCGTTCCTTATACGGAGTATTAAGACTTTATTACATTAGGGCCTTCGTTAGACGGTAGGAAATATCAACTTTGAGAATGTGGGGCGGTTGAAAATACTATAAAATAAGTAACATCCATGTCCGAACCTGATATTAATTTTTAAATATATTTTCATTATCAGAGCGCGCACGAGAAACATTAATAATAACACCGAGTGCGTAGTTTTACGAACGTATAGCTTTCATTTCGTATATTCTTGTCGTCAACGTTTCGTATTGGTGTAACTCGTGTTTCATAAGTTTTATCAAAATTTTTATCGTTTTCCGATCTCTCTTCCCTAATCCTCTACGTAAAGATCCTCCTAAATGTTAAAAAAAAAAAAAAAAACCATTCGACTTGAATTCATGTGAACTTTAGGCGGTAGAAAAAAAAAACAAAAACTTTATAATACATCGTACGCGCCGGTTGTCGACATTGATCGGTATTACATAACAGTTTCCGTTATTCTTCCATTGTTGTTAACACACGTTTGTGCAGTTACAGTGAACACTTCCGGACGGATGTCGAGTGTGCGAGGCGAACTGCTGGTGCCCACGATGAAAACGAACGGCGCTACGCCGTCGGAGGGCGGGAATTCTCCGCCACCGCAACCGAAAACGTTCCTCAGCCGATTGGGTATACGAAAACCTTCATTAATGAGCCTGACTAGTCCGTTACAGACGGGCCGGGCTAATCGTACGTTCAGCCTGGATGATTTGCTCAGGCCACAAGTTCCGAGTAAGGTGTCGACTATTCCCTCTCTCTCTCTCTCTCTCGAACACCCTTTTGTCACACCACCAACACTACCTATTCACACGCACACCGTATATAATGTATACACTTTATTACTTCTTTACTTCTGTCTCTTGGCACCTCACCTGGACTTGATCTAACACTGTGTCTATCTATCTGTATTATTGTTATACTCAGTGCTCGAACCGGAAAAATTCAGAGGGTCGTGTTAAAACCAACAGGCGTTATCTACTGATCGTCACCCGCAAGTTTATTTACCGATCACCATAATTTACCGGTCATGAATCCTTGATGGTTTTTTTTTTTTCGAACGCTCTCTTTTACTACTATCAAGCGACGTTCATCAGCAATTATTTTACCATTTCGAGCATTGTTTATAATTTTTACGCACAAGCGTAGTGATGACATAATACTTACATTATACTGTTTGTATAATGTCGTAAAACCGTTTTAGATTTTTAATACATTGCGTGCACTTTTTTTTTTAACATATACAATAATGTAAATATACCTTCGTCAAGTAGTATTTGGGACACTGTACTTCAGCTTGTATTTCATATATTAACCTCTATCGTTACACAGCACGTTGTTTGTTAAACATATTATACAAAACGCCTTCGGTATAATTTGGCGAGGACCGCTTTGAAAATAAACGATTTCTTCGTTGTAGGATTTAACCAACACCACCGTTCAAAGCAGAAAAGTGCTTCGCCGTCGAAATTTCGGACCACGATAGCCGATAAATCTGAAATCCTCCAACAGCTCATATCACCCGGGCTTGAGCGACAAGCGAGTTTTAACGATGAAATCAATCTTGTCGAAAAGTTGTCGACCAACAGCATCGGTCCCAATGACATTCTCTTGCCGCAGTCGAACATTTCGCAAGAGACAAGTTTTTCAAACGACTGCTCGATAGGTAAACGATTTTCTCCTAAATCCGATCGCCTTCACCTTTGATATAGTGTACGTTCCAAACGGAAACCCTGTTAAAATGTAATGCGTTTGTAAATCCAGACGAAGCCGTTCACAAAATCGAAAAGAAAGTCACTTTCGCCAGACTGATGAATAAGTTACAATCGGAAATGAGCTCGACCAGCTCCGAGGTGGACCCGCAGACCAGACACGCGCTGAGAAAACCGTGCATCAATCAAGTCAGCGATTCCTTTTCCAGCCTGGAGTACACTTTAGGTACGGCTCCGATAGTAACGTTAGTCTGGTGCGGGTATTTTCCGTTTTCCTCGCGTTTGGAACATTGTTTTACCGGAATAATGACTGACGTGAGAACGTTTCGTTTACCAGAGAATCGAAAGTCGAACCAACTATCGTTGAACCAGTACCAGCAGCAGGCGGGACAGAAGGCCATGAGCGCGGATTCGATTTTGGCCATGTTCCGGAACTTCAACGCGACGATGGCGATGACGGAGATGAGCAACTACCTGTCGGCGTCCACGACTCCCAGCTGTTCCAGTTTGCAGGACGAAGTGGTGGGCAGCGAGGACGAGTCGTTGATGTCGAACGCCGCAACGCATTCGCCCGGCAAAGAGTCACCGACACGGTACCGTTATTCGAACGTGATCCAGGTGAGTAACGTCCTGGCGGGCTGAGGGAAGGACCTTGTATGTTGATCGATCACCGTGAGACGTCGTGTCGATCGTTTTCAGCTACCCGTGGTGGACATGTTGAGCTCACAACGGAACAACTCGAACAACCAGTTGAACAGCCTGCAACATCCACCGTCCATACTGCTCGAAGTGCCCAACTACCGCATGGATTGTTTGTCGCCCATCCACGAGCTACCGACTCCGGTCCCGTCACCGTCGCCCACACCGGTAATATCGAGGAGGTCGGCGTTCAGCTGCTTGAAGGACATGGACGACGATCCTCAAAATCAGGTCTGTAGACGGCTGTCGAACACGTGCATCCTGAGCGTTTCGTTTGATTAACAATAATTAATAACCAAATGTTGATCCGTAATATACGATTGCAAACGTTTTTACCTGCCTTTTTTCGTCGTCAGATTTGGTGTTAGGCTCGGTCAAAGCGGTGCGGTAGCGATGCGGTACACGTGGTACCGCGATAAAATCAGGACACGATAGAACCTGCACGCCGCACCACCGCTACACTGTTTCGGACTGCTATTTTTTCATTGTCGCACCGATATTAAATTAACGAATTCGATATTATTTGTCCGAATTTTGTTTTATTTTCAAACGATCAAATCTTATATAAGATTAACAACAACGGTTGTTTTACTATTGCGCCGGGCGATAAGATGGACATCATGTAGAACAAATACTGACAAATGTAATATTTTCCCTAAAAACTTATACCGATTTTACTTTTCCAACCAACTCGATTCGTATTTCCTCCTACGTAGTACACGTCCCGTCGCGTTATTCATGTCTCTCGTTGTTTCCGTTGAGCAGGAGCCGCCGTCGATCAGTGTGCCGGCGAACCGGTCCAAACAGCTGACCATACCCAAGCTGGTCGTGCAACAGCCGACGCCCATCAACTCGCCCAGCATGGAGTTCCCCGGGTCGCCGCCGCCGCACAAAGAGAAACCGCAGGCCGGCCGGAAGATGCTTCGGGACATGGAGAAGCCGATATCGCTGGACTTGCCCGCCCCGCCGCCGGTCATCACGGTAACGTGCATGAGCGACTCGGACACGGAGTCGGCGACCACCAAAAACGGTACGGACTCGTCGAAAAACGGAAGCGGCATGTGTTACCTAAGCCCGTTTTCTATGTGTTCCCGGGCCGACAGAATAGCCTCGGAGTCGAACCTCAGCTCGTCCGGGTACAGCTCGGGCCCGTCCCGGTGCAACTCCAACACGCGGCTGTGCCCGTTGGACTGCGCCGAGGAGCCGACCGCCGCCGGTGGCGTCGGCGGCGGCAGGCGCGTATCGCCACTGATCCACGCGCCCGAGATCCGCGAGATGGACTCGGAGACGACGTACTCGGAGAACGACGACGAGGGTTTCGACACGGACGCGGCGTTGGGACCGGTGTCCGACGGCTCGGCCCGGAGCAAACACTACCGGCACGCGGGGGGTGACGGCTCGGGGGGGCTGGACGCGGAATCGCTGTCGGCAGCCATGATGACGACGATGGCCGCCGGCAGCAAGCACTCGCCCTCGGGCCTGGAACCGGCGGACGCTCCTTGCGGCGGTCGTCACGTGCCGTCCATCACGGTGCAACAGTACCCGTCCACGTTGCACCTGTCCACCGCGGACGCGTTGCACGACAAGAGCCCGGTGAGCTCGAGGAGCGAGAGCCCGCTCAGCGACAAGACGGTGTTCCGGTTCTCGCCCATGTTCTACGGGCGCATCACCGACTCGGACAGCATATACGACTTCACCAGTTCGGATTGCGCGATGAAGAAGCGCACGGGCAAGAAGCGGGAGCGCAAGAGGCGGCACCCGCAGGTCGGCGGCGGCCCAGTGGCGTCCGCGTGCACCACGCCGTCCGCGGAGGCACCCGGCTGCCGCGGCACCGGTAACCTTCTGCTGTTGGACGTGCCCGACAGGAACGTCAAGAAAAAGTCCCGGTCCAAGCCCAACACCCGCAGACGATCGCGGTCGCAGCAGACGGTCTTGCCCAGTTCGTCGTCGTCTACGGACAGCCTGAACGACATCAAGTAAGGGCACTTCCAGCGCGATACCGAGACGCACCCGAACGTTTTGGCGTGGCCGTTTTGGCGTATGACGATTATAGGCTTATAATTATAAATAAATGAATAAATCATAATTATTATTATTAAATGCATATTTATATCAAATTCACTATAGCAGGTTTAATAACCAATGATAACCTATATTTTGAGATATGCCCCTTAAAAACTAATTATGGTTCTAGTTTCATAATCGATGACGATGGTAAAAATTCTTTTGTCGACATCAGTAATTTTTTTTTTTTTTTGGACACTTACCGGTTTCTGATTGAATAAAAAATTCAACATAGCTAATATAAACAACATGATACAATAATATATATATATATTTTGCTTCATTTTTTTTTTATAATTTTGTATAGTATAATGTATTTATTTTCATATATTTTAATATTTCACTTATTATAACAATACTATTTTATTAATATTATAATATGTTCATACAAGTGGCATTAATTTAATTTAAATACTCCAAAACGGTCTACGCTATAACGGCCATGCCAAGATGTTCTAGACCGATCCTTTCGGGTCCGAACGAGCCTGTTTTCTAACGGAAAAAATGTCGAGGGATTAAAACGTCACACGGAAACCCAAAACCCCTCGGCCTGCACCACGATCCACCTCGCTTTCTTACGATCGCGTGTTGAATCGACCGCGTAACGCGCGATATTTTTCCAATCATTCCGTTAATTTAACCGCGGTCGAATCGAGTCCTTATTTTTATTGCTGCGGCGCCTTTATTCCACGTCGAATTCATTTGAACGCGATCGGGTCAGGCGGACGGAGGAATCCAATTTCGTTCCGATCCTTTATCAATTCACGTGGGCGTTCAATATCGTATGATTTCGAAATGCGACTGTTTGTGAGTGGATTGTGCAATGCGCAAGTCCGGTATCATATCCAAACACCTGTAATTGAATCGTGAATTTCGAAAAGTGCTTATATCTGAAAATTAAAATTTTTCTTTTTCAAGAAACCAAATTAATTGATTTCCTTATAAATTATTTTCTTTGTTTTAGCAATTAACTATAAATCATTCATTCATCGCAATTGAAAAAGAAATATGAACCCTTCTCGCTCGTAAAATGTCGGTCTGCATGTGTAGATTTTGATAAAAACTCGAGATGAGCCCTTTTCACGATTGTTTTTTCAAAAAAAAATTTAATTTTTACCCTCCGGAACACGGATTGCGTTCTTTGAAAATACATTGTAAAAAATACAAAATAATAAAAATACATTTTTGCTCCGTCGTTGTTAGCAGGACCAGTTATAGCAACAGGCACAAACGATCCAGCGATTCGGTAAAAAAACGAGATTTATCTTCCGAAAACTGGTCAGACCGTGCCAAGAGCAGCGAGGACAAAATTACCGACAAGAAGAAAACAAAGTCCAATCGTATCGAAAACCGAAGATTAAAGTGAGTCCATTGAGTTGGGAAGATAGTTGCTATATGCAACTATATGCACAATAGCGAAACTTGTCTAACAGCTCGTTTACTAAAATTATTAATTTCGCGATTTAATGTAAAATTGCTTATTTACCTTTTCGGAAACAGTTTTGAAAAAATTTATATTTTTAACACAAATCACATTTAACACCACTCTCCTTAGGTTAGTTTTGAGTAAGTCATGACCATAAAGTAGTATGCCTGAATAATGTAGTCCTTCCGAATATTCTTATAATCCGTACAATTACTTGTACTTAGATTTTTGAAAAATACGAATTTAAAGTAAATACCGTAGAATCCGCTTATTAAAACGCCGTAAATAACGATATTCCGGATAAAACTATTCCTAGCCGTGTATTTGGTTGGTTTTATATATGACATAGGTAATGTTTTTGTCATCGGGCTGCAACGAATTTCGGACATAACAATCTGATTCTTTAGGTCCCTTTAAAATCGTTATAAGCGAATTCTACAGTGTTGTTATTATAATGTTACATTTTGAATTCCAGTCAATATCGGAATAAATAACCTTTAGAACAGGCATACATTTTTTTTTTAATCATAACTAATTATTATTTATTGACCAATTCTATATTAAAGTACATACTTCAATAAGAATCAAAATAATATAAAAATCAATATTTAATTCATAATAAGTATTATCTTTCGGTGTGACGAGCAAGGATAAATGAGATTAAAATTAATAACATTTTTAAGTCCTAGAGTGAAATGTAGCAGAAAAAGAACATTCCAACTATGATAATATAGAAATTTTTTTGTTGTTGATTACCTAATTATATCTTTATCAAACATTTTCTAAAGCTCAAGTATAGCTGCTCTAAATGTATTTTACGTTGTTATTATATTGTTGCGTTTTGCTTTTATTTAGTCGAATCGTAATCAGGGGCTAAACCGTCACTCCAGGTTTACTATATAGTTATGCAAGTGCTTTGTGATAATGTTTGCTCGTATAAAATTAGGCACACATACAAATAGGTAGCAATGTTTATTTTTTTAGTTGGGCACTTAACTGGTTGTAAAATTAAATCTGTGTTAGAAAATCACTTAGATAATAATTTCAAAACTTGATGAGTAAGGAACTTGTTGATTTTCCGTAGTTAATGCAATTTTTAATTTTTGATTTGAAAACGTATTTTCATTTTTTCTTATTGTTCTATGTGGATTAACACGCTTAAAATAACATGTATTTAAACTTATAACTTGTAACGAACAAAAACGTGTGGTATTGTCGATAATCCATTTTAACGTTGGACTTAATCGTTGCATGGTGTAGATAAGAAATCTAAATCTGATTTGTTTCCTACCCTAACCTACGTTATTATATTTTATCGTCGTCGTGACGTAGGTTCCAAAACAAGGCGGTCAGCGATCAGGGGCACTACGAGTCGGAGAACGAAGAAGACGTTTCCAACTTCACGTCGCTACCGTCGATGTTGGTCAACAGCGGCGCGGCAAGGATCAAGAGGACCAAAGACAAATGCACCGCGGCGCCGACGTCGACACGTCAAAAAATAGTTACCGCTTCCGATTAAGTCTCCCGTCGCGCGTGAATACCGTGGTATCATCGTTTCCGTCGACTCGCGGCGGGCTATCCGTCACGGCAAATGTTCCATAAAAAATGAAAAAAATAAAATTAACTAATTAAGATACTCCATTTCGTGCGGTAATCGCGTTCGCGTGCAAAGTATCCGACTTGTAGGCGGGTCGCTAAAACGTGCGTGGTATAGGCACAGTCAGTGGTGCAACTAGGAGTTGGGGTTTAGGATTGTAACCCCCCCCCCCCCCCGAAATGTTTACAAATTCTAGGTAGGAAAAAATTGTTTATATTGGACACACTAATTTGATTGATATGGAATATGAATATTATTCGTATTATAATTGATAGCAATAATACGACAATACGGAACGTTCGACTCTAAAACATCAATAACCTTGTTACTACGATTTCTCGATTGTATAATACTTTTTTTGTGGTTATCACAATATGAAATAGAAGTTAAACAGTTTAATTTGTAATTTAAATATTTTACTCATAAACCAAACTTAATCTTACTTCCTTATCCCCCCCTCCCTCCGAAAGCCAATTCTGGTTGCGCCACTGGACACAATTTACATCCAAACAATAACAACGATGACGATAATATATGAATTCTTCAAACTGCCGTTCAATTTGTACCGTGTGCTTTCGTTTAGGTGAAATAGGACGATCCGAGAATAGCCAAAAAAAAAAAAAAATGTAGCAATAAACAAATATAAGTACCAAATACCGTTTTATTCAATATGAACAGTGTAAGGGGTACTTTTGTAATATTATTATGTTCATTATATTATAGACTACGGAACAGAATGCCTTATACTTTTTCTATCGCTTTTAACTAGTCGAATCTGTGATATTTTTTTAACGTTTAATTTTTCCGGTACATTTGTCGGGAAAGGCCAAGTGTTTTCAATAATATTAATACATAATATTACTGGAGTGCCTCAACGTTTGTTAAATTCATGTAAGATTATTTATTATTAATTATCTAGGTTAGAGATTCTTGCTCATTCACTCGACTGTTTAGATAAATCACGCTTTACTTTTGTAATTCTTATACATAAATACATTTATAATTATGTACTATGTGTATACTCGATGTAAGATTTTAAATCTGAAAGAGTATTTATATTATTATTATTATTATTATTATTATTATTATTATAGTTTATAATATTTTAGACGAATTTTCAATTGTTAAATGATAATCAAATCATGTAGCCAGTACTCCTATTAATTAATAATCGGTTAAATCGTTTTTAAAATTCTTCATTTGCTCTATTAATATTAATTATAATTATAAGCATTCTATTTTGTCTACTACAAACGTTTAATAAAAACAGTTACTATTTTCAAATATATTTACTTGGATTTTTTTTTGTTCATAACACTTAGAAAAGGTTAGGTAAATCGGACAAAATAATACGATATCGTTATGTTTAACAATTTTTCTATTTATTTGATTATATCTGCGTATCTAGTTTGTTACAGTATTAAAGAGATATAGAATTAAAATAGCAATATAACAACTATTCAGTGAAGGTACTCAACACGAAAGCAATCATCTGTTCCACGAAAATCCCAAAATGTTTTTAGCCTAAAAAAACGTAAATAAAACAACAATTAAAAATGCTCGATCAATGAATTATAGTATAGGTGCGACTTACTGTCGATACCGACGCAGTGACAACGTCTTTGGCAAGCTGTGCGTTACTTTCTAGCATAGTATCCAGTTTAACACATTCATCAACTGCCCTCCTCACAAATTTCCATGTATCATCAAATTCAAGCGATTTGTCTTGCAATAAATGAAGTTCGCTTGTTTTGTAAATGGTAGCCAACCCTATTCGTCTAGTGTACCATCGAGTCTAGGAATTGCATACAGAATTGCACTCTTAGTCAAAATAATGAAAAAATAAAACATACTAAATATAAGTGTGTAATTTAAGTTGATATATTTTTTCTTCCTATCGATAATTATTTAATCGCTAATTTATTTATTACATCGCTTCTGGGATCGCTAATATTTTCGTTTTATATTACCGCTATATGTCCATGAAAAACTTAGAAAATTCCACGTTGATTTACAGAATTTGTCTTTACCTTATTATTCGGCTTTTTATTTAAATTACGTTATCTCATTTTCTTCTCCAATGTTTTAAGTTTATCAAATTCAATATTAGAGTATATTTTTTCTCGGAAGATTTTGCAACTATTGGTTTTTTTACCCTTAGGTTGTTTGTGCTTTTTAAGAATTACATACATCGACCAGAAAATACTAATTAATACGAACATTCTGAACGAGAATAAAAACTGAAAAAAAATTTTGAATTGTAAAAAATAAGTTGATAGAGATAAAAAAATAATTCAAATCTTTGTGATTGACATAGTTAAAAAAATAAAATTAATGTAATCATCTTTCTCCGCGACGAACATTGTCTACAACATAATATTTTTGAAAAGATATGCTGCTGCTATTAAAAAAATAATAATATTTCAATAAAATATACCTATACGGAGTATAAGTTGTGTTTCAGTACACGGAAAGTTAATAATAAGCTTCATTTACAATACCTTTTATGATTATACTTTTTCTCAACAACCGTTTTTATGTTTTTAGTAATTTTTATTTATTTTTTCTGCGATTATTTATCGAAACCAAAACCTATACAGAAACTATACACTTGTAAGAAACAATGTGGGTAAATAATACATAGGTTTTCGTTATTCACGCGGGACGCGAAAATAAGTTCTATTTACACTTTTCGCACATAAACGCGTAGGTGTCCTATGTGCTCGATGTGTCAGTGCAATCAACATTCGAACACATCACCGCGGGTAAAGTGATATTTCCTTTTATCGAGTCTCGCACGTACATCCCCGGGGTGTGTTGAGTTTAAAACATTGCGCATAGCGGTGACAATGATACGTGTACGTAAAATAGGTATTTGAATATTTCTCACGTCTATCGATCGGTCGCCCGCGTGGTAACAAATGGCGTCAACCAACGTCATGAGGTTAGACAGAGCTCGGGGCGCGTTTGACGGTTTGGAAAGCAACGCCATGGCTTGCGGCCACTGATTCAGATACGGCTGAAGCATCAACAATCTGGTTTTGATTGTGACTGACAGGAATCTCACTAGCTCGGGTTTGCTGAGCAGGCAGAATTACAAGATTAATAATTGTGCGTTTTTTTAATTTAAATCAATATTATTACGTTTCCTCGGCACACTTTAACGTTCCGTCCTTGAGGAGCCGGGACAGCGAATCGTTGCTGGAAGAGTAGAAATACAACGCTAACTCAGCCCCGGGATCGGGGAAAAGCCCGTGCACGGTGTCGGGGTAACCAAGCTCGTGGGCTCCTGGAAAACAATAAATTCTCAGTCATATCATTGATGATTCAGTTATAAAAAACAACTAGTGATTTTATTTATTATTATTGCAATCGTCGCGCAACAAAAATAAATTACAGTTAATCGGCCATACTTAAATATTGGTTTTAAAAAATATTTTTGTACAAGTTTCATACAACACCGTGCTGTAAAACTGTGCCGGATCACCCATTAGGCGGAATAGGCGCCCGCCTTAGGGCCTCACTCATTTAAGAGACCTTGTGAAAACGGAAAACTATATATTTATTTTTATTTAATAATACCTGTATTTTATTTACGAATTTACGGGACAATTGTCATTATGAAATATATTACATATTAAGTTGTAAGCGTTTGTTTCTATGCAATAATAATAATAAAATTATTTAAAAAAAAAAAAAAAAAATAGAAATAATATAATAATTAATTAATTTTTCTGGCAAATAAAATTTTTTTATAAATACTATTTTATTTATTAATAATAGTCGGTTATTATTAAAGCTGTTTATTTTAATAATTGGATAGTAATGTTAAAGATGTATATAAAAAACAATTTTGAAGGCCCAACATTTTAATTGCCTAGGGGCCCACAAATGTTTAATCCGGTGTTCCAGTCAAATCATACCTCCGGAAAATATTACAGGAGGAGAGGGGGTAAGATTTTCTACATAAAATGTCCTAGGAAAATCAATACCCCCTTCGAGGTATAATCTTACCGGGGGGTAACGATAACCTAGGATAATTGTACCAGGGGTATAATTTGCCTGTTACACCGGCACTGGTCATAAAACACGGTAAATACCCGCGGCTATTGTATCTCTGGACCATCCGTGTTCGGGTACGTATTGCAACGACGACTGCAGTATCTTTGACTTGACGTCTTGCTCGTAGCTGTCGTCGGACGATTCGTCGTGGTGTTCGTCGACCGGCGGCACCTCTCTAGCGGCCCGACCGTCGTCGCCGCCCCCGTTATTGCCGCTGCTCAGCCTGACCGCGATTTCTTTCGGTCGCAACGCGCGCGCACCGTTCGCTTTGGCGAAACTACCTGTCGAGAAATGAAAACCAAAAATAAATTATAACGACCCGGTCGAGTTTACGGGGTGGCGCCGGACACTACCACCGAACAACCGGAACCGAAACTTACCACCATCTTAGGAATCGACCGTCATTTTGAAAAATTAAACGGTTTCGCTAGAGATCAACATTGTTGCTAGAAACAACGCGCAAAAAGAATATTCAATATAAGGTTGAACAGAAATGTTTTTAAGCGGTCTAAATGGATAAGTTTTCCTTCTGGTTGTCCAGTGGCGGTACTACCTCCGTGTTTTTTTTTTCTATCTAATACTACACGTTTGTTTGTTAACATAAAACTCTCAGACTAAGGCGCACGCACGACGCACTCAGATGGATTCAGTTTTATTTTCTCGGAAATTATTTAAGAAGACGACAGCAGCTCACAATAATAGCGTTGTTATCTTCATGCCGCGTGTTCGTCGTGAGTTACTGTCCGATGATATGAAAACTAGGACCCTAATAACTACCAAAAATTTAAAAATGAAAAAAAACATCAACACTCCCAAGGAGAATACCTCCTCATTTATCCCCTTACGGTATTAACCATCTAGAGTGAACTGTTGTTTAAAATTTCAAACACGTTAATTTTTAGACCAATGGTGTAAAATAAGCGTAATATGGTGTAATAAGCGTTTTGTGATTGGGTTACGTAAGTCACAGTTTGGCGGTATAGCATAATTTAATTGACCTTTTTTGCAGTAACATATTATATAGAAACACGTTGCTACGGTGTTGTAACGTAACATTACAACAGTACGAGTACTAAAAAACATTCAATAGGAATACGAAAACGGCAAACAAATAAGGACAAAAGAAAATATCTTCAGACCTACTTAAAATAAATTTAATTTGTTTATTTTAAAATCATATTGATTACAAATGTACATAATTTAATACAATTAATATATTTAATAATTTTTAAAATCTATCAAAAACTACCAACATTTCAGCAATGATTCTTTTTAGATATATCATTGCAATGTCCATATTTAATTTAATGTTATTGATACACAAAAAAAGATCCATACAATTTTCAGTTAATTATATTAAGAATAATCTAATAATTTGATAAGTATTTAAAATCAGTCAATAGTTCTAGGATATAGGTGTATAAATAAAAAATAAAGTTTAAAACCACAAAATTGGCTTTAAAAGTTTATTTTAATAGACTATTTTTATAGTAATTCAATTTACAATTGAATATGTTGTCTGTACACATTTCAAATATTCAAAAACTCAGATGATTTACTTTACATTTATACAATCAGTTTTGCAAAAGAATATAAATAATTTAAGGTATACAAGTATCAGATTTTCTTCTATTTAAAATATTAAATTTTTTTTTTTATTAGGAATAAAACGCACATAAATTTAATTTTAAAAAATGTCGTTATACCATCACTTATGAATGATGAATTTTTTTTTAGTGTACATGAAACAAAATTATTAAATTAAAAATACCAGAATATTTTTGTTATAAAACTGCACTTTTAAAAGTCACATATTTATATCTGAAGGAATATAAAATGAATTTAATGCAATTAAAAAAAAAAAAAAATATTATAATAAGAGTATTTAAAATAGTTAAAACGTTATAATTACTAGCTATTTATATGAGTTATAGAGTTAAAAAATAATTAAATATGATATGCAATTTAGTTTTTTCATTATTATCTTACTATTTCACTATTTGTTTAAAAAAACAAAGACAAAAATGTATGCTTGTACATATACACACATCAAAATGAATTAATCTTGTAAGACATTTTTAATCTTGTTTTTTAACATATCTAAACTAGACTGCACCAATTTAGTGGAAGTATTAAAATGTGCTAACATATTCCGTTGTTCACTTTCTGATAATTTTGGAAGATTCAAAGCATTTTCTTCATCAACTATTTTATCATCTAATTTCTTATTTTCCAATTTGTACTGTTCATTCGTATAATCAATGGCATTTTGAACAATATTTACGAATTGTTTGAGATCATTTGAAAATATTTTTCCCATGTTTAATCGTTCATCATTGTATGCATATAGTACATATACAAGTGTTATAGCAGCTAAAATGTATTCTTTGTTTCTTACAACTTGACAGTTAGATATATCATCCGTTTTAATACATAGTCGAACCAAATCCAAAAGTCGCACTCCTTGAAAATATCCAAGATTCTGATTTGATCTTATTTTTGCTATTAAAATATCTTTCATCTTAATCATTAGTTGCGCTTTAACGCAAGTGTCCATTGGCTTTAAAAATGATTTCTTTAGAACAATATACTGAGCATCAGTGCATAATTTATCAATATATATCATTAATGATTCAATTGATTCCTTTCTAGTACTCAACTGATCATTATATACACAACTATATGCAGCTTCGTCTATAAAACTTTCATGGCATTTATTTAATAAATATAATGGAATTTCATTATTTTTATATTTTGTTAAAATTAATTTAGCAAAAGATTTTCCAAATTTATTATTTTCAAACACAGAAAACGCTAAATTAGAGCATTTTTCTAATATATAAAACTGATTATAAATTTTAGGTCCCCATGTCATTTCAGTTTGGAAGTACAGATAAAAAAATGAAGCCAAATAGACATTTTCTTCCATTTCTTCAAATTCATGTTCAAGTAAAAGAAATGGATCGTAAATTATGTCGGATAATATGTTTGTATACATTGTATACTCAATTGAATCAATATTAGCATGAAATACCAAAAAAGCAACTCTAGCAAAATAATATAATATTGAATTTTCATGATAAAAATGTTTATTCAATTTTCTTAAATGTTCAATTATATTTAGCAAAATAGCCTTTAAATTTTTTATATTCATTTCTTTTAAACGATTAAATGTGCTGATTAATAAATATTCTAAACATGCTCGATTAGGACTTTCAGTATTTTCCAAAATAGTAACAGCTACTAAAACAGATGATGATAATCTACACTCGTACATATCGATCAACTCCAAAAAATCAAAAATTATTTCTTGGTAATCTTTAGTTTTTGCCATTTTAAGTAATTCTCCTTCACAAAAGTTGAAATAATCTGGTCTATTCATTAAATTGTAGTTAGATAATTCCTTGCCCAATAAAGGAATTATTTCTGAAACATGATTTGTGACAAATTTCTCGTCAGATAACAATTTTGATGCAATAATTGTATTGAAATCCTTCAAGGAAGATTGAAAATCGTTAAATTCTTTTTTTGTTTCCATTTTGTAAATATAATTTTATTACATTAGACGTCACCTAAAAGAAAGAAATTATAATAAAATTACCTCAATAGTTTCTTTATGAAAAATAAAACAAAGGTATACACTTCAAAAAATAAAAACAACAATTAATGAATAAGTATAAAAGTGTAAGTTTCCATATACAATTATACTGTCTAAACAGTATTAATATTTTTTTTTCTATTAATTTATTTTTACACAATATTGTACTCAGAGTTTGAATTTGCTTAAAAGTATGACTAATTAAATTAATAAATTATTATAAAGTTAATTTTGTACATTTAAATTAAATCAAATCAATCAAGATATAGACATCGAAGAAATACAAAATATAAACAATATAAAATTATATAAATAATAAATAAATACTTTAAATTAAGAAATTAACATTAATAATTCTTTTCAAAAATAAGAAATGTTTTACAACACAGGATTGGTACATGTAAGTATTCTAATAATCAATGTGGTTTTAGCAATGGAATACCAATTTAAGCAAACATTTGAACTAGTATATTAATGACTTATATTATAAATTATAAGAGGTATATGAAAAATCAAAAAAGGAGTAACATTTTTAAGTGAATTTCCATGGTCAGATGAGGTACAGGGATAGTAATAAAGGTCTTTTAGTTTAAAATCAATGTACCAATGTACTAAAAAAAATTCTGAGTGAAAGAGATTAGGTAGTTAGATATTTATAAAAATTGTTGATATAGTAGAAGAATTACATTTTTCAATAATATAAATTGTACTTTTAATATTTTAACTTTTACAAAAAATAAATGTATCTAGAATTTTAAAAAAGTCAAAAATCGCTGATAAATAGCAGAAATGTTATTGAGATATTTGGAAACAATGAAATGTTTTAAAAATGCTTATCTAAGTACTTAATAAATGTGTCAAGTTGGAACGATTAATATACATAGAATGATAAATAAATGCTAATACCATTTACTCAACATTTGTTGAAATATGTCAACATTTCTTATTAGCAATCTCTTATGATTGTGATGATCGGAATAATCTTTTTGATTGAAATTGTGTATACGAATACAAAAAAAATACACCATAGTGAAACAGATTCATTTCTTTTTTAACTCAGAATCAATTTTTTTTTTTTTTTTTTTTTTTTATATCAATATACCTGTAAAGCTTTTAAAACTTTTTAACAAATACTACTGTAAAAATATTTTTCTAAGTTTAATATGTATATCATTAACAAGTAGAATGTCTAAAAGAAATTGCATAATAATGAGTAATAATGCTTTAAAAATTAAAAATATCAAGTTATTTAAAATAGAAAATGTTGGCATAAAGCCAAATAAAATACTACAATATATAATTTATGCAAAAATTTGTAAATATAAATTATTATGGTGGCAATTTTAAACAGTCAATTTTTATGTCTTAAGTTGCAAAAACAATTAAATACAATTAATACCTAAGAAACTGAAATAAATTTACTTAATAATCAATATCATTAAATTTGGTAATGAAATTAAAAAATAATAAACACCTTTTTTTCATCTTAGTAACTACGTCCACAGTCAGAATATTTAACATATCATGTTATAAATGTATTTTATATCCCATCTGAAATTATACATTCTGACCTACACAGTTGAATGTAAACAAAATTCTACAAATCTTGGAGTTTGACATTTTACCCATACTATTTTAATAAATAAACACAATACATAAATTAGGAAATGACAAATGGCTAAAAACCAAGCTTAAATTGCAATCAGTTACGTTTTATGCTATTTTACAACGCTATCAAAGCAGGAAGGTATTAAAATATTAGATAAATTAGTTAAAACCGTGGTAAACTTATGAAAATAAAAGATGATTACTTGAGTGTGCTGGATTAAGGAAGCAAGTGTGTATTTAATAGGTGCAATTCATCAAACAGGTACTTGTCAGGAAATGAGTACATTGCTCACTGACCATTGTAAAGGAAGAGGGAAAATTCGAAACGCAATTAAACAGAATTCATGAGGAGAAGTGAATACATTTCAATCGAAAAACTATATTTGGGGCATAAACTGTATTGCATGTTATACTCAAATGTGTGTTGCTAAACGAAGATGTGACAACACGGGTGGTTATAGAATACAGAAAAACGTGAGAAAAAAAATTATACTAACCGGTTTTCGAAAAAATTCTGGAGAACATGATCGTCTGGGACGAAACGCAATACTCGATGTTCCGAGATTGTGGTCGCGCTCAATAATGTCTTCACGGTAAACGATTTGAAAAACGAATTGGTCGTGTTTTTCAAAGCTGATGGACTAAAATTAAATCATAAACAATATTGCGGAATAGATAATGGACAGTACGTGCGTGATAACATGGGCAACCGTTCATCATATTCGAGGACACGAAACAAAGCGCATCGTTCACGATCGGCCGTTGTGCAGCACGGTTGGCCGAACGGTGCGCAACGATCGTTCCAGAACGTTTGTCAACCTCGCAGTTGGCGATTAACAGGATCTTGGCTTTTGAGGTTATGTATTTCCCGTCATTAATACACGCTCGGCGATTGATGATGTTTTCTACGACATGTAAACAAAACGCGAGCAGGATTTAAAACGTTTATCGGTTTTTCGATTCGAAACGGCTCGTTTGCAAAGCCGTATACCGTCATCTCGGCTTAGTGGACGTGGCCATGGGTTCCTTCGACGTGCACAAAGTGAATTTCTACACGCCCGAACTCCTCTCCATCCAGTGCATGGTCGTCGATAGCGACGCGCAGAAGTTGGCCGTCGGAAGGTGCCTATCTGTTTGTCGTATACTTTTTTTTTTATGGTTCATTATTCGCCAACAAACCGTCTTCAATTCGAGTTCTCGCCTACAGGTCGAACGCGTCAATTGAAATATGGGACGTCTCGCACAAGCCGCACGTAGATAGGACACTGATATGTGACAGTAGTGTTGAGGGACTCGCATGGTACAACGGAAGGTTGTTCAGCTGTAGCGCAAATGGTACCATCACTGAACACGATCTTCACAGTCTTTCCCCTCTGGTTGGTAATTTAAGGAGCAAACTCCCTTGCAGCTTTACTTTAATTATTGTATTTACATTCCAGTATAATAAAACCGTGACATCCGGATCGTGTTGGTGCATTGCAATCCACAAAGAAAATGGACGTTTAGCTGTAAGATTATAGATTAGAAATATATATTTAAACATGACATTCCTGAGTCTCTACTCGAAAAACTCGTTGAGACTTAGTATTTAAATATAAATAAAATTACTTGGTTTGTCATATGGTTGTAGGCAGGAACTCAAGATGGTTATATCAACATATTCGAAATAACATATGACAGTTTAACGTATGACAGATTAATGGACAAACAAGAAGGTATTAATATACACAAGTTTAACATTTTCAACTTTTCTTAAAGTTTAAAAAAATGTTTTAGGTAAAATAGTTTGTATTTCATGGGATTTGACTGGCGAATGGTTAGTCACAGGCTCTATAAATGCTTTGAGAATATATAGCCGTAGAACTGGTCATGCTGTACATAAACTTCCAACTGGTCAATCGGAGACTATTGTTTCATCGATAGCAGTCACCTCTGATTTTACAATAATTAGTGCCGATTCACGGTATGAATATTACATTATGATTTTGACATTAATTTATTAATATTCTATGGTATTATTTTAGTGGTAAATTATGTTTTTGGGATGGAAATAAAGGTACTAATATATCAAATCACCAAGCACTTAAATCAAATGCTCTTGTAGTTTGCTTAGATGAATCACAAACAAAAGTTTATTGCAGTGGTTAGTATATACATTAATTAACTATTTAAAACTATCTATAAATAAAATATAACTTTTTAAATGATGTTTATCCATTTTTAGGTGTTGATCCAGTTATAGTATGTTCAGAATTAGTACATATGAAATCAGATACTAGTGCTGAAAGCAGCAAATGGGTAAGAAGTGTTCAACTAGTAGCTCATAGAGTAGAAGTACGGTCATTAGTTCATTTTAAAGGCAAACTTTTTTCTGGAGGTAATTAATTTTTTTTTTTTTAGCAACAGTCATGAATACTAAATTTGATAAATTATTTCATAGGTGTTGATGGTTACTTGTCAGTGAGCAGCTATCCTCCAAAGCAATTGGTCAAATACCCTCCATTAATGACTGTATGTTATTTTATTTTTATTTTTTATTTATATTATTTAATTTATCTTCATTGCAGTCTGCTATTTCCTTAGCATCAGATGCCCGTTATGTATTGATGTTACATATAGGTCATTTAGATGTTTGGTATTTGGGTGATAAACATAAATATGAAAATAAACTGTCTAAATTAGTAACTATTAAATACTCTAAAAATGATTATGTACGGTGTTCAGCTATCTCACCTGATGGCACATGGATCGTATATTCAACTGAAGAAAAACTTAAAATATTTAGTTTAATTATGGTATGTAGTCATACTTTTATCATGATTCTGTAAAACTACATTCTTACTTATTTATACATAGGATTCTGTCACTGGTGAACCAATGATTAAAAAAACTGATATTCAACCAGTTGAGTGTGATGTTTCTACTCAGTTGGCTTTTTCATCAGATAGTAAATACTTATGGTTTTCTACAAAACATGAAAATACTTTAGTATGCTTGGAAATGTCTCACAAATTTGATTTATTGACTAAATATTGCATTGATACTAGTTCATGTAAGTCATTAATACTTTCATTTAAAACTAGAATAACATATTACATAATTTTTATAGATTTCAAAGATCTTATTCACTTACTAGAAGTGTCTAATTGGAACAAATATGTTGTTGCAGCAGATAGACAAAGCAATATTGCTGTGTTTAATGAAGGAAAAGTAAGAGTAAAGTTTAGTTTTTTAACTAGTGATGTTATTAATCAAGAATGTTTTTTCTAGTTCTATTGTTTATTACCAAAATATCATTGTTCACCCACAAGTATGAAAATTCATCCTATTACAGAAAATCTTGTGATAGCATATGCGGATCGATCTGTAAGTCTAAAGTTCTAAGCAGAGGCATTCTTAGAGTTTTTTATTTGGGAGGGGGGGAATATGAAAATTTATTAAAGGTGAGCTGTAGGGGCCGAACCCTTACACCCCTTTTTTTTATATAAAAAAACAACATTCATTAAATAGAAGTTGAAAAATATTTTGTTGTTAAGTAAAACATTAAATTTACAAAACAATAAGAAATTAGTTTTCTTGATTGTTGAGTCATCATATCAAGAATTCTTTGGCATTAGTTGGGATTTCTCTATGGACGGCCAAGACGATTCTATGAATGACATTAAATTATGAAAAATATAAAATTATATTAATTTTTAAATTTTTGAAAAAAAAAACTAGTATACTTGAATTACTTTGTTTCATTTTGATCAAAAATAAAAATACAAGTCAGTCGTAACTCGTCAATACATTATACAAATTGCTAAAAACAATTGATAAACTCAAATATGTTATCACTTGTATAATCTATGGTTTTGTGAGACTAATTTATTGTTTGCATTTTACATCAATATAATATTAGATTACAGATATTAATCTGTAACCGTGGTCTGTAATTTTTTTATTTGTTCATCAATTGCATATTCGCATGGAAAATGATATCTAGTCAAAAAAATATTTATTTATTTAATTTTTATTAAAATATTAAATATCACTTATCAGTTAATCATAAAAATTCATCTTACCTAAAAAAAATTAGGCCATGGGGATGAATTCATCCTCCATATCCTTCTCCGTGAGAACACCCATGGTTCTAAGTAATATGAATTATCAAAATGCAATATTTATATTTATTTTTCAGGTTGTTGAGTTCAATTTAAATAAAAAAGAATACACAGACTTTTCTGAAAAATTGTTTTCAAACCCACCTCAAGAATTAATTAATAGATCATTTCCAATTAACTGTATTACGTTTGATGCTTCAAGAAATGATTCTATGATTTTTTCTGATGACAATACAATTTGTGTTTTAACAAAAAGCGAAGTAATTATTTACAATAGTTTTACAAGTTTTACAGCTGTAATTTTTATTAACTATTTTTGATCTTATAGGATAATTCTAGTAATCCAGAAAAAAAAATTAAAAAGCTTACATCTAAAACATTAACATATTCTATTAAAACTATCCAAAATTATGAAGTAAGTATACCTATTTAATTTTGTTTATTATTATTTATAACCATTTTTAATAAAATTTTATTTGTATTATAAGAATATTAAACACAGAAAAACTATTTTATTTTATATTTAAATACATAAATTAAATTATATTTATAATAAATATAGACAAATAATGAATTACAATAATATTAGTTGAACAAATATGAATTGTACTAATACAAAATTCAAAATTTACTTTATTAATATTCTTCAAAACTAACAATATAAATTATTATTGTTTCTAGCAGTTAATAGTTACATGTTATGTGACCTTTATTATTGATTTTCTTTTCATGCAATACATAATTATAATATTTTTGTTTATTTTTACAGCATTTGGTGTTTTTTGACTTTTTAAATCGAGAAGAATTAGTTGCTGTTGAAGTTAACCCAAGTTCATTTGTAGAAAAATTACCAGCTGTTTACAAAAGAAAATTGTTTGGCATGACATGAATATACATGACACATTTCTAAATAATTAATTTTTTTAATGTGTAATATACTCATATTATTATAACTTTTATTTTTTACAAAGATGTAAGTTATTTAACCTAGAATTATGAATCTTTGATGTTTTTGATCTGGTTCATTGTCTGGTTTCAACATTCGAGTGTCTAATTTGTTATTGAGAAAAGATTTTCCAAACAATTCTAAATCACAAACTTTATGTGATGAACGCCATCCTACAAATCCTGAAAATTTCAATAGCTGTTAAAAATTATTCTGACTGATAATAAAAATTGTACCTGATGATGTTATAGGGATACTGTCTGGTGAAGGTACTGCATCAATCAATGGTTGAATTCTGTCTTGTTTACGTAATTTTTGTCTTCTAAGTTCGATAAAATTATCTGGTAATCCCAACTTTACTGCTTCTTCACTCCAAAGCTGTGGACATATCAGATTATCAGAAAAATGTTTGAACTCATTTTTAATCAATAAAAACATTAAATTTTGTCAATCCTCTCTGATGCCTAAAATAAAAATTATTTAGAGAACTCTAAGCTTAATAGCATTGTAATATTATTAATAGTATTAATTGAAATTTCATCGGACAACAGTCAACCACCATGCTCTTTTAATGAGACAATTCTTTTAAATTATTGTTCATACCAGTTACTTGTTACTCAAATCATATAAATTTTCATGTTATGGGTGCTTAGCTAAAATTACATGCTTAAATTAATTTTTATTTTTTGAAAAAAGTTTTAACTATAAAATATCTTAATTATAATTATACTAAAAATTACTTTACATTTAAGTGATACATTACAGATAATAACATTAGTAAACTTTGTGTTTGTTCTCCGGTAAAATGTAGAAACCGTGCTTTTTAATTTTTATCAAAATACTAATGGTAAATAATTATACGCATGTCATATCCTATCGTAGTATACATTTGTACATCAGTCCAGTAGACGTTACATTTAACGCGTAAAATCCCTATTTTCTTATTATAACTACTGTGCAAGATAGCTAGTTAGACTTGTTATTGGTTTTGTCATGTGCACTCCGAGAACGACTTACCAGTGGTGGAGCACTGAGTATCAAAGGATTTCGCTTGAGGTCCTTGTTCTGTGCTAAATAACGAACGGCTGTCACGAGTGCATTGCAAAAGTCTAATAAGATAACTGTACAGCGATTTTGGGGCTTATAATATGGACACGAGTCAAGAGTCACAGTTTTATCGAAAACGTATTGCCTTACCAATTGTAGTGCATACCTTATCGCGTGCGCAATTGCGATTACTATTGCATTCGACTGCGAATGATTATTTGTCCATTATTAAGTACAATTACAGTGCTGTTACGTTATCGCGTCGATTTTATTACTTATTACTAGCAGTGGCGCAACCAGGATTCGTTTTCGATGGGGGGGGGGGGGTTTGTAGATAGTAGATTTGGAAAAAAGAAATTATTTTTACAGATGTTTGGTGGGGAAAGGGGGTAAGATTAAGTTAGGTTTATGAGTAAAATATTTAAACTACAAATTAGACGGTTTAACTTATATTTATAGATAATGCACGTTGGGAAATAATTTAGGCTCATTGAATATTTAAATAATATACTTTATTCATAATTCATAAATTAGAGTCTAATAATATAATAGTTTACAGTTTAAGATTAATTCGTCGTGTAGAGTGCTTTGCCATTTCATCTAGTACCAAATCTGGTTTAACTTCAATATCATTATGTATGTTTAAAGCAGCCATTCCATTAAGTCTCTGCTGTCCTGTAGTGTTACGTAAATAATTTTTCAGCCTTCTAAGTGTAGAAAACGACCTTTCTCCTGTAGCAGTTGTTACTGGCAATGTAATTAAAATTTGTAATAGTTTTGATATTACTGGGTACACTTGAGAATCACATTGGAAATATTTATCCAACACAGATCTTGTGTAATGTCTGACTAATCCCTGGTAATCACAGCTTTGGTACCATAAATCTAATTCTCCAAGACTCATGTTGCATTCATTTCCTTGCAACTACGATTCTCGATAGTCGATTCGATTGTATAATACTGGAGGTTACACCTAACAAAGCCACCCGACAAACGGCGTCTAAGATCAACAATTTTTTTTTCTACGATTGAAAAAAACATCAAAAAAATTTTGGGGGGGGTCACAACCACCAAACCCCCCCCCCCTTAGTTGCGCCACTGATTACTAGTATGTATTGCATTTGGCTTTGCGCATGTGTAATACACGTTACTGAGGGATGAGCCAAATGCAATACGAATAATAAATAATAAAATTAAATACATACAGTGTATATAATATAGTTTAAAATGTATAATAATTATAGCGATCTGAATTTTGTTGAAAAAAAAGAGAGAAAATTAATTTTCCTGATGCTATTTTATTTTTGCTGTCCGAACAATTTTTGATCGAAAAATGCATGATATAATTTTCTCTTTGCAAATCCATTTGATTGAAAATCAGTAAAGTATTGAATAAAAAAAAAATATTTTTAAGAAAGCACTTCATTTTCAGTACATTTTTTCTCATGCCGAAAAATCAATTATCTTTCTATCTGCATTATTCAAGAAAATTGAATTTCAAAAGTTTTGGTACAACATTTTGAAATTTGATTAAATCAATTTATTTACCTCGAAATTAGTACTTTAACTTTTTTATATTTTTTCATTTAGCCTTTTACGTATAGAATTTGGGATTGATTTCAATTGTTTAATTTTCAACACCTTTATCCCATATACGAGTATTTAGCACAGAACTAAGTATTTAAATTTTTGAAAGATTTTTTTACGATGTACTATACATAATACAAAGTTATTACAAGTAATAAACTGATATTCTTATGGCCAATATTATATGAGGAATGGGCGAAGAAGATTTTATTAGAGCTTCACGAATAATTTTTGTATAGAAAAATAATTTATAATCAAACCGGAGAAGAAGGAAAAAAGGATTAAGACTTGGTTTATCATACACATACAATATACATCATCATCAATATTTTTTTAAACCAACCGGTTTTTTCATTTTAACGGGTAGAGCGAAATATTTTTTTAACTCCTCAAACCAGTTTCTCGTGTCGCGGATTTTGAATGAGACTTCTTTTACGATATTTTAATAGAATGATTGCATCAGTACCGACCACGAGTGTAAAGTGTAAAAAATGAATAAAATTGTCGGCACGTGTCTGACCGTACCCGTGTACGTGACCTATCAAATTTCTAACGTACATTATCATATCGTAATATTACAACGGCAGCGACTTAACTGCATCTCAAAATGAAAAACGTACATCGTGATGATATTAATATACGATTTCTGTGAACGCCACCGGGGTGTAGTCCTCATCGCATACGTTTGGTAGATAATATTTTTATGTTTCATACATATTTAAAAAGGTATTTCCCCCCTCCCCATCACTAGTACGGTAAAAATACTCCAGGTACACACCATATTGTATTTATCAGGCGCGGATACAAGGTAGGGGTAGCTATGAGGGTTGAACCCCCCCCTTAGACTTTAGGTAGAATCATATCGGACGTAGGTACTTAAAATGTTTAAAAAAATTAGACGTAAGAAAGACTTCATACAAATCGACATGTGCTAAGAAATACCACTAAAATAGCACATTTTATACTATACCACACCGTGTACCACAAGTGGATTAAATGACCACCGTATGGTTCCAGTACGTAATTTCCACATTATCAGCAACACTAATACAAACGTAGAAATTGAAATGATAAACACAAAGGTAAACGGTAATCGAAATTAAAACATGACACCATAAAACATGGTAAAACATTTTTGTCATACCTGTAGGTACCGAAAATTTGGTTTTTGACCGCGGTCGAAGCGTTAGAATTTCACATTTATGCTGTGTCCAACGTGAACGCGGCGAACGCAAATTTGCGGCAGTTGCGAACGAATTCGCGTTAACCGCATTCACCGCTCGTAATCGTGTCCTACGTGTCGCGGTGAACGCGAATTTGTGGCTAAACCATATTCAGATATTTTTTACTTTTTTTTACACGCAGTGTATTTTGAAGTGAGTTGTGCGGTATATTTTACACGTTTATGTTCCACTCTTTTAAAAACAAAAACAACTAAAAATGTCTTTTAGTCTTCAAAAACAATTGTTAATATTGAAAAGTGCTGAAGTGAAATATTTAATATACTTTGTATTACATTTATTCCAAAGAACACATTCATTTTTTGTACCTCAGATATAATGAGCTCCATATTGATCATACAACAATATCTTAAAAATATATAATACTATTATAGTTAAAACACTATATATTATAATTTAATAATATATATTACCCGTTTACCTATTCGTATCATAAAATAGTCGTATGAAAATTATTAAAAAATCATTTATAATAATAAATCGTAAATTGTAATAGAAATATTTTGACGTCTGTTCACTCAAACGCGCGACCAAAAACAAAACAATTTGATTTTCAAACCGTGCGGCGAACGAATTAATTCGTTCACGTCGCCCACGTTTATCGCGTACGTTGAACAATCTAATCTATATTTATATGTTTTATAATTTTATTCGCCGCGTCGCCCGCATCGCAACGCTTTTGCCACCGTTCGCCGCGTTCACATTGGACACAGCGTTATCCGTCCAGTAAGATGGGAATCCAATATTGGCGGGCGGTAAAGTGGAAATCCCTGTAACACAGTGTAGTAAAGTGGAAATTTCCAAGAGCGCAGGCCGCGTATTCCCGGCACAACCAGAAACTTAAATGTATACCCTTATTGTTTTTGAAACTTAACACACTGAAATTTCATAGTGTTCAATCTTATTGTATTTAAATCTTATCATGTAACTTTCTTGACAAACAAAATTTAATTCAAATAATTAAAATCCTTTGTGTTAAAAGTTGACGACCATTTGAATGTAAACTTTTGCATATGAAAAAGCACTAATAATAAACTTAAAAGTCTTACTTTTAATAAAAATTAAAATACTCAAAATAACTTAGATATATAATAAAATAAATAACGATGATTCAAGATCAATTTATTTGTTTTCGTGAAGGTGTGTTGTTATCAGTGGCGGTCAAATAATTTTGTCATGGGGGGATGTAGCTGATTTTTTAACAAACACTATATATAAAAATCTTTATTTTTAAACATGGAAATTATATTAATGATATTTATATTATTAAATCTATTTTTCTGGTTTTTTTTGCCAATTCATCCAGTACTTCGTCTACAGTTATATTGACAACCTCACGATGAACAACCATTGTGGTTAAACCATTGAGACGACTCTAAAATAATATAATTACACAATTCAAATAATAATATAATATATTATGTTAAGCATTAAGTACTAAATTTAAATTTCATACATTCTTATAATTTAACTATAAGGAAATTAAAAAAATCTAAAAAGTTTGTTTCAATTAATATTTTAGTGTTTTATATTTGAACTGTTAATTTTATTCGAGCCTAGAGACTGTATAATAACTAATAAGTACAATATATTTATTTTTTTAAATAGAAAATAGATGAATACCTATATTATATTATGTATAATATGGATTAATTATAAATATTTAAAAAAAGGTCATGGGGGGATACATCCCCCCCGTTTGACCACCACTGGTTGTTGTGGTGACGGGAAATAATTGTTATTTTAAGAGATAACGGAAATATTTGTCGAGATCGGAAGAATCTTTTAAGACTATTATTTCAATATAAACAACTCTCTTACTGTTTTTGTGTATTATTATAGGCGTTGAAAATATTTGCAAGGCATTCAATCATCCATGAAATTCTTAAAAAAAATCCAAAACCTGCTCCCTTACTTATAGGATCGTCCACTGTTGAATTACTTTCATTCCAAAAGATAATTTCTCTTTCACTCATAAGTGCTATACAATAAAGAAATCGAAATGATAAACACAAAGGTAAACGGTAATTGAAATTAAAAAATTACTCTCTAGGTATAACATTTTTGTCTCAACTGTACCGAAAGTTTGATTTTCGACTATGATCGAAGCATTGGATGTCACATTTATTCGGCCAATAAGATGGGAATCCCATAGTGGCGAGCAGTAAAGTGGAAATCCCAAAAAGTGCCAGGGGGGGAGGTAAAGTGGAAATCCCTATAACACGGTGTAGTAAAGTGGAAATTTCCAAGAGCGCTCCCAGCACAACCAGAAACTTAAATGTATACCATGGTCCGTACAAAACATAAACTTTCGGTTAAATCTTATACACATAACACAACCTCCTTGCACGTCGCATATACGTTTAAACATATTTCGTTTTCATTGTTCCCACACAGGTGCGTTGGACGTTACGGATACATTTGTTTTGCGTGATTTATATAATAATTCGTATTAAAAAATGAGATCGTTCGCGCAAGTGTAACGTCGCCGTTCAAATTATCTCATTTCGTGTTAACACGAGCACCCGATAACGGTGACAGCGTGTGATGTTCGAGAATTTTCGATTTGTGCGTTATCGTGGTACGATTATCACTGGTCCGTGGACGCCATTACTGCCGGGACTTTTTTTTTGTGACTTTTTAATTTTTTTTTTCCGTGGACACTCTTCTGCGAACGTCCGACTCGTAATTTTTCCCGTGCTACCGGCCGTGTGTTTTTGTTATTGCCGCATAGCACGGTAGAGTCGCCATCTCCGGGGACCACTTCGTGTGTATAATGACTGTTCGAACCGTAGCTGACAACTGTCCGCAAAATTTTCTTTCGGTTATCGTCGTACGCGGAGAAGCCAGTTAATGTAAATGGAGACCAACACTGCTGATTAACCGATTCTTCTGCCGGTTGTGGCGTTTGTCGCACGTGTGAACACGGTCGCGTGGGCATAACCACTCGAACGCAAGACCGTCCAAGGTATGTTCCGTTATATTTGTTAAAAATATTATACTTATTAGTATACGATTTGTCTTGCTATATTATTACAACAAATTATATTTATCATATTTATTATTAATTTTTTTGGTAATATAACTGTGGCGCCTTTGGCCCGTTTATTCCGGCATTTATTATAATTTCATTGATTATCCTTGTTAAGTGTTCTTTTTTATTGCAAACGACGTGAGTACGCCACACAATTGAACTAATGATGGTTTGACTGCGAAGCGCGCAAAGAAGCATAAATACGAAAGATGACAATCAGTACAATAATTGTAGTGAACCATTAACTTCACCATACACGGTTAAAACAGCAAATGCTGTTTCACTAAATCTATTGCCTGAAAAATCAAAAGAAATATATATAATGGCTTATGAAAAACTATAAAAATTGAGAAAAATAAATAAGACCAAATCGTTGTCGGAAAATGTGTTTCTTACAAATTTTAACAAATTATCTACTGAAATTAAACCGTCAACTCTATGATCTATTTATTCAATGCTAAAAGCATGAAAAATATGAAACATAATATTAACGTTGGTACTTATTTAAAATTACAAGCTTTTTTATAGAGAAAATCGAGTGGATTAAAAGTAAAAATTCAAAAGTTTTTGACTTCAACCGATTTAAAAAATTCATTGACGAAGCTCCTGTTATTCAATATTTAGTGAAAAGGTAAGTGAGATAAATTGTTTTGTATATATTGGTTATTCATTCTCCGTTCATTTATTACAATATATGTAATATTCATTAGTGAAATATATATATTACACATTAAATTTCTCTATTCAAAAACAAATTGTTCACGATCATTTACTATTAAAGGGGAGTTCTATGATATTTTTAAGAAGTACATGGATTTATGACCCACGAATGTATTGTCAGATAGATTTTTATTTTAGTTTTAAAAACGGTCTAGCAGGTTATTGGAAAAATTATTACAGAGTTAGGTTATTTAATATTTATTTAAACAATTTATAGTTTTAATAGTAAAATAATAAATATAGTTAATAATATAGGTGCCTAGGTATTTTAAAATAATTATACTTGTGGATTAAAATTATAAGTTATAAATTTCAAAAAGGTGAAAATATCATAAGTACTACATCTATTTAATATACATTCTACTTTTTTTTGTTGTATCTTTATATATGTATTTATTATTTTAAATTGAAATTGATTGGATTTTATCATTTCTTTTTTAAGATTTGATTTCAATCTTGTTAATTTTAATTTAATTTATGTATGTGGTGTGTTACTGTGACAGCCATTATCGGTGATTTTTAAAAAACTGAACATTAAAATATATGGATGCCGATTTCAAATAATATAAGCTTGGTATGGGAATGCACACGGAAATGGATCAAGTATAGTTTACAAAATTCTGAAATAAGCAAATGGTTGATTATTTGTTATAGATTAGTGTTCTTAAAGCCGGAGAATGTTTCAGGCATTTTTTTTACATTAACCCTAATGGAATCGAAATGTAATGACAATCGAGTTACTAAATTCGCAGATTATTTAGTTGATACATACGTAGGAGAAGATGTTATTTTTCCGCTTGATCTGAGGTAGCCTGTGCGATAGTTGATATGTATTTAACAAATAATGCATGTGGATCATTTCTTGCGAATTTGAATTCAAGTTTCAATTCTACTCGTCCCAATATATATTCCGTCATTACGAAATGAAAAAAAGTACAAACAGAAACGTACATCAAAACCAACAATCTAAATGCACCATTTCAATTTCAAAATATAAAAACTAAAAAAAAAGAAATCTTAAAAACAGCAATTACAAAATATAAAAATAAGGAAATATCGGTGAGTGAATACGTCAAACACATGGCTTTTTACCTAAAAAAATAGATTTACATTATAATCTAATATTATAACACTAAAATTTTTGCATACACTTTCACCCTTTTTATATATAAATATATGTAGGGTGACTTATAGTAATTTTTTAATTTTCCGGGTGTGGCATGTTTGGGAAAACAATATCACACTTCGTATTAAGATTTTGATCAAATCGAACCGACAGTTTCATATTTGAATATTAAACATTCGTTTCGCGTACACATTACAAATACATAGAACATACACGCGCAATATTAATTTGTATGTAAAAATGGTAACCGTAAAATAAAAAGTACTGCGCACTTACCGTTTCTACGTTGTTTTTCGAATAAAATCCCCATCGCTCTGGCCATCTGGCCCGCAATTCGTTCTCCCGGTTTATTATGGTTTTCCTGCAGCAAAAATTAAAACGACAACGATAAGTAAACAAGTCGATCAAACGAAAACGCTCATTCATTCTGCCCATAGACGGAACTAGAGAGTGGAAGACGGGCGTCCATCCCCGGGCGTAAAATTTTAAAGGGTGTAATTTTTGTTATTATTAACAAATAATTTGATATTTATAACTTTATTAAATATTGATATTAGGTTAAAACTCAATAAGTATTATTTTATATTAACTATTGGAAAAAATTCCCGAGAGTGTATTTGATTATTGGTCTATGATAGGGCGTCATTTTAACATTTTTCCTAGTTCCACCTCTACGCTAAACGACCGCGTGCGCACAACCCGGATGCTGAACGTTCGTTATGGGTGTTGTTATTCAGGCACAAAGTTATTCCGCACGCGTTCCGTCTGCGACACACGGGGGCGTATTTTGACTTATTTATAGAGTGGGGGGGAGAGCGACTCAGATGTTTTTAGGCTTAAAATTTACAAGAAAAAAGTTTTTGGTAATATTTAAATCAGGTGAATCCTTAATATTTGTGGTTTTTCTTTTTTTTTTTAATCTAATGCCGAATCCACTTAGAATCGACTTTTGTGCAGTTCTTTTTTAACACCTTTCCATATTTTGAAAGTTACGCATGTGTTTTATTTGATTTTTCACTGAATATGGACCTGACAAAAAGCCCAATTCAGTATTCACAGTCACGCGTAGTTTGATTTCGTTTTAAAACGATCCACATTAAAAAAATTTGAAACGTGTATCTCACATATAATCAATTCCTTAAATACGGATTAAGAGGGGGGGGGCGATTGCCCCTTCGTCCCCCCCCTAAAATACGCCCATGGCGACACATTGTCTACTCACAACCGGCCGTCGCACTGCACCTTGTCCACCTTCTTGTTCTTCTTCCTCTCCTGCGGATGACCGTTATTGTTCTTATTGGCGTTTTTATTGTTGTCACTGGTGCCGTTGTCGCCGGTCCGTTTCACCTCTTTGCGCCGCGATAAGTTGGACATTTCGCGGGCTATTTACCACCGCGATGTCCTCGTGAGCACCGCCAGTGTCGAACCATTGACAGAACTCGGGCGCGCACGTATCGGGTGTAAAGGAACTCTCGTCTCATCGACCCAACACACGTCGCTTGGAAACCGAACCCACTGGAACGCTGTTCGTCGTTTTTCGTGAGCTAGTAGGCTAACTCGATTGATTAAATGTAATAACACGACGACGATTTACATTTCAATACAACACTTAAATAATTTTTACACGAGAAAAGTTTTTGCACTGCAGTTCTCCGTATACTTAAGTCTTTACGAGTTACGAGTGAGAAGTGAGGCTCCGAGTAACAGATCTGCTCCCCTTCTACGCAGTGTTTTACTAACTAGAACAGCATAATATATGTTCTTAGATCAATTACGTAATGGGTTTAATCTACGAGACAAGGTTGTTTTAACCATTATCGGATTTGCGTACAATATTCTTGATCAACAAAATCTACTCAATGGATACGTCATGTCGTATTCGTATGGATCACGTTCTCCAGTGCCTTCGGTAAAGAACGTTCGCCACTAGGAAATCCGACACAGAAGGCCGTGGATTTTGGAAAGCGTATTGTGAACACTATAACTTCAGATTTCCTAAAAAAATCCTAAAAAATAACTTACCTACTGTTGTGTTGTGCAAATGTAGTGTATTATTACTATCGTGATTATTTTATTATTATATATTTTTTTATTATTGCTATGATTTTACAACGAGATGCGAAAAAACCTTTAATGTATTTTGCCTTTTGGTCTCGTTATGTTGTCGTGTCACGCACAATCGTATACTAATTATTGTTATTACGTTACGGAACATGCATAACGCATAACATTAATTGTTTAATGTATATTTATTGCGCGCGTACACGTCAAAACGATGTTTGACGAATAACTACTATAGTGGACGCGAAAAATCTATAATCGATAAATCTCTATGAGTTCCTTTATGTGCAGCATATTATTTTTACTCATAAACGTTATTTTTTTCCTTTTTTATTCGATTCCGGCTTTAAACATTTTTTAAAACTGTTAATCAATATTTTAGTTTTATTACCGCGATATAATTCATTTTTTATTATTTTTCTTTTAAAATTTAATTTCAAATGTGTATTTTTATTTGAAATCTCAATTATAGTTTATATTTTTAATCATATTCATAAATTATAATATATGAATAGGGATGGTTATAAACTTATTTCAACATGGTTTTTTTTTTTTTTTTTTTATCGTACCAAGAATAACAAATGTATCTTTTTACTTGGTTCGCTTATTACGTATAATAACCCATAGTAATATATAGTTTTAAATTACTTGGGTAAATAATCATTTTCGACATATTATGTGAAAAACAGTTTTTTCTGTACTTTTATTTAAATAAAAGAACAAAAGTAAAATAAAAAATGGCTTCTATATGAATTGAGATAAAAACTTTGTACGAAATATTGTAGGCATGGCCATTTGTATTATCGTATCAGCCTTAAATCTGTACAATATATATATACCACACTAGTTAATAAATGATCATATAATGTTTATTGAACAACCGAAATATATTGCTATAATAAATATTAAATTGAACAAAGAGAATATATTTTTAAAATGACGCGAGAATATCAACATTGAAATTATGTGATAAGAGTAGAATATAACATATTTGATTTTTTTCTTACTGTCATAAATTGTAGTACACAACGAGAAAAACAATGAAGTGATACAATTAATTTATAATAAATATTGTATCGAAAATAATATGATCAGAACAGTGATCGATTTATAATTATAAACATAATCAATGGTATAGTTCAATATCTCACGAAGCAGTTGATAGGATACTTTCTTTTGCTCATTATATTTTCTATCAGATAATGTATCAATATTTAAATATACATATCATTAATTGTGTCCCAGATAGCGATATAATATTTAAAAAAAAACACTGAAGGAATGTTTTTAATAGAACTATTACTATGTCAAAAAGTTTTATACTAATTTCCACATAATTATTCAACGTTCCTATAATATTCTGACGTTATTATTTGGCCACGTAATATTCACTATCATTATTTCAAAACGGAATACTCAATGTTATTGTTAAAACGTTTTCTTAAACTAATCAAAACATTGATGGTATAATATTTTTCATGGAATATTCTTAAAACGATGATCGAAGTTTATATAAATATAAATTATGTTAATATAAAAAAATCTGGTAAAAACTTAATTATAATCAAGACGGGTTAGTTGACCATTTTTGTAGTTTACCATATTTTGTCTTACATAATTTTCTTTTTTTACATACCATCTTCCGTCTTTATAGTTATATGAATACTTCGTTATTTAATATAAGTTTCTTTTGCTAATTTTTTTAAAATATTTGTGAATTGGAACATATTCAGGTGTGCTGAGTAAAACATACTATCAAACTTGGGTTGGAAGGCTTCACAACTATTCGTAGTTCGAATTATAGGCTTTATGTAAGAATTTAATATATAATTGGAAAATGTCTGTACTTTTCATTTTCATATAAAATTGATACAAAATCGTCAGTAAAATAATCCTCTACTTCATTTGGTTTTAATTTTTTTTTTATATTTATGCGCAAGACACGCACGGACAACGGGTATCATCCGGGCCTGCAGCTGCAAGTAGCGCGCGTGGTGTAGGATCGGAATCGATTAACGTCGGTTGGGCGGTTAATTAAAATAATTTATAAGAAAGATAAGGAAATCGTTAACGGTAACAACGGCAGGTAACAACCCTAGAGTTGTGCCCAACGAATACGCGTTGCCGAGGCGTACACAGGTCACCACCACATGCATGGTATTGTAATTATGAGCGGTTGCGGTCTCGGGCAAAAGGGTGGACGGCGGCGCAACGTATAACAAACGCTCGTGTAGCGTATTACGTTATGCCACAAGGGTGGCTGAGCCAGCCGGGGGATGAAGCAGGTGTTGCGAGGCGGCGAAGGTCGGGCGAGTAGACGCGCGTGGATACGACCGCCGCCGTGACTCGAAGACCGGAATTTATAGTTTATTTTTTACCCACATGTTTGTATGCACGTTTTACGTGTACATGTTCACGCAAACCGCCGACGAAGGGTGTCGTCGCCGGAGGAAATACGGTCAAAGGAAGAATATTATTGCGTTCATTTTGTTTACGCAGGTATTTTATGTGCGTGTGTGTTGTATGCTGTATGTAGGTAGGAAGCACTGCACATGAATCGCGCTCCGATAAATTTTAACGAATACGCCACTCGCGTCCTAACGTAAAAACATTATTTTCCTTTCCACTAAGAACTGTCGTTAGCAAATTATGGCAGGTTAAAAATATTGATTTTCATTGCTATTATGTAATTAGAAATAAATAAAACAAAAATATGTAGGCTTAAATGATAGGAATGTAATATAATAATTAAAATAAACAATAAAAACAAAATTATTATTAATATAAAATTAAAAAAAATGTGGTAAAAACTTAATTATAATTAAGACGGGTTGATTGGTCATTTTTATAGTTTGCCATATTTTGTCTTTGATTAATAAACTTGGATTGGAAGACTTCACAACTATTCGTAGTTCGAATTATAGAACATGAATACATTGCCTGCACCGAAAGTGGGTTGTCACAATCAGGCTTTGTGTATATATTTAATATATAATAGAAACATTTCTGTACTTCTTCACTGTCGGTAAAATTGATACAATATCGTCAGTAAAATTATTCTCTACTTCATATGGTCTTAAAAATGGGAGGCCAAAAAAAAAAATTTCGTCGTTTAAATAAGACCGGACGCAATTCGTGTGTATCCGTAGGAAGTATACTTTTTATGTGTACTAGGTGATTTTTCAAACGTTAAAAATTTGTTTTTTCGGTTGACTCGTGTGTTTTCGTATCACTCGTGAGAATCAACAGATATACATTATTATTATTATATATAAAAAATAAAAAAATAATTATTTTTACACTCGCATTTTAAATATTTTCTCTTCGGAGGGGAACATGGAATATCGTAAAAATGTTAAAAGTATTTGAAAGTATTCAGCCGTCAAAAGTTACGAAAGCGTGAGCATCTTTTTGAAACTAAGCCACTTCCGCTGTTGCGGTTATTGGCGTTATGTTTAATTTGTCAATGGTTAATTAAGTTAGTTCAAACCCAGTATTTTATCCATTGGTAAAATACGAATGATTTCCAAAAGTTGTCAATGTCTAAAAATAATCTTGATTGTATTGCCATTTATTTCTTTTTGGCTGTGATGTAGTTCGAATTGTATGAAATATTTATGGTCGCATATTCTGGAACAGAATACTCTTTTGAAAACGTTATATTCAAATTGAAAATCGAACCATGGAATTTATTATTTATTATGAGTTTCAAAGATTATTGCAATAAAAAGGAATGCCAGAGGACCTACCCGAAAGCATTGGTATTCCATACTCCATTCGTATGAACTTTAAATATTTAAAAAATACTAGTTCAATGTTTGATTTAAAAATTTATCAACTGTTTCCAAAATGAATTTTTTTTTTTTTTTTTTGCTTTAGAGTATGAAATGTACGATGTGGGTGTTATTATTAAAACGTGATTATTGTATTACGATTTTCAACAGTTGCAAAATTAAAATAATTTGAAGTTGATGTTGATTTGAATGAAGTTGATCGTAAAAATGAATGTCTAAATATCATTCTGTACAACGTAAAGTGAACATAATATAGTATTGTATATATTTACACTTCGCATCAACTATAAGTGAACACTTCGATACTAACACATATTATCAGTGTTGGATTAATTACTTTAAAAAAGTAATAAGTTATTTTACTCGTTACTCATTACTTAAATGTAATGAAATTACATTGCACGTTGCTCAAATAAAATTGGAATGAAATTATTTTACTTTTCAATAATAAAAGTAGCTACGTTACTTTCAAGTAGCAATTGAAAAAAATTAAAAATATATTAACTTATGGTTAAATACTATGAAAAAAGAACTATACCACTTATAACAATGTGCTTTTTTGAATTCTATTAACTGATCTTGAATGTAAAAAAAAAAATTAAATATTTTGGTTTTTATTGAAAAATGCATAATGATAAGGGTCCTCAAAATTTTGATTGGTACACAGGCCTCAAGTAGTCTAGTTTTGGCACTGCAAGTGTAGTATGAGTGTCACATGAATTCAAATTATGTTTTAAATTATTAAATTTATTAAAATAAATCCAGTAGCTTTAATTAATTTAATTTAATAATAATATTTTCATAGTTTGATTCTGTTTAAAGCAAAAACTTACAAGAACGCGCACATTTTCTCGGTATCAACCACAAAAAAATTGGCGGTATACCGATCTTTCAATATATGTATCATGTAAAATGGTATTTGAAATGTTAATTTTTTGTTGATCAAACAGAAATGTGTTATTCAGAAAACCTGTCCATAATTCTAAAACTGTCTTTGGACAATACTCGTCTTGGATGGACATTTTATTTGTCCCAGTAAATATTGTGATGTTCATATTATTCTGGGTAAATCAGAAATAAATATAAAACGATACGTTTCTTTTGGTAAATGCTTCTGTCTTACTGAATTTTATTACAATAGTTAATTTATACGAGAGTGGATTAATGAGAATTCATGGAATTAAAATTATTAATTGTTTATAAGATAATTATACTCGTTCAAGAGTTGTACACTATTATTATAAATGCGTTGTATAGTAAGAACCATAAAATACTCGTAATTTTTAATTAAATTAATAATATTGTCGATATTATAATTCTATGGTCAAATAAAATGATTTTTTTTTTTAGAATGAAAATAATAATATTTTAATTAATAACATTGTTATGATACGTGAAGTCAAAATATTTCGATTTATTTAAATCTTCAAAACTTATAATTATTAATCAAAAAAACGCTAAGGCCAGTTTTTTAATTATAGCTAGAATATAATCTAACTGATATTTAATACCAAAACTATCAAATCATTATAAAAGAAACACAATCATAGGTTATAAATATTTATGACTTGTCGTGGTCTTATTAGGTAATATTAATTATTATTGGCCGTAAAAAATATTTATTTTTGATCTAAAAACGTCTATATTTTATAAAAATCTATTAATTCGGGTGTTTTTTTGAGTTCTCATTTAAAAAATTGATGACTATAAATTATTTTATTTATAAATGATATTTCATTTTCATTCATTCTTTATATCTACTATAATATTATTAATTATTATTATCGTATGACATCTACTATATTATATTAGCTGACGATTTAAAAATAGTCTACATCATCAAAATCGAATTTGTTGTTAAATGCCAGAACTCTGAAATGTGCCAGAACTGTTATTAGTTTCCTATACAATCAACAACATAAATAGATTTTGGTAAAAAGTGATGTATTTGAAATTTAACTTTTTTTTTTCTTGATTTTCTATTAAAATATTTTTAAATTTTCAAAAATTAGTAAGAAATTCTTAAACCTACTTGTATAATAAGTAGTTATTCCTTTAGATAGATATGAATACTGCCTAAACTACGATCTGCGTCCAATTTTCGATCAATAAAGATAAAATATTATAACTTTAAAGCACTTAGTACTAATTATATTTAAAAATATGTTCATACTCTACATAAAGCTGTCTAGACAACATAAATAAAATAAAACATCTAAAATTAGATAATAAAATGCATTTACAATCCACGAAAATTAAGTTTGTCTAGTGACAGAAGAGGTACAGATTTTTGTTAGATCTCTGAGACGGGAGTTTTTTTTTAAATTTAAAAGAAGCGATAAGTCTTAAATTCACAAAACAATTCTAAACATAGCTTAAGTGACTCGCCTAAGTATATACAGTTAGTATAAATGTTAAAAAAATATAAAATAATGATGGGTTAAAAGATTTGAAACATATATTTATAAATATATTGTTATTGTTAAAGCATTATTAAATTATTTTATTCCAAAAATATCATCCGTTTATCCAAATGTATAAATTATATTAAAACTTACTAATACAACAATGTAAAACTGTATTTTATCGTTAAAATTTAAAAATTGATTGCTTTTAAATTTGAAATAATATCTAACCACATTCAATGAAAAATTATCTATACTTCTTCTTCTTCGCCTTTCTCTCAACTATTTGGGGTCAGCCTCCCTTGTCCTAAACCTCCATTTGTCTCGATTTTCTTCTATATCCCCTACGTATAGAACTTCTTTATAACATTCTCAATCGTATCCAACTATCTCTTTTTTGGTCTTCATCTTTCTGTTTGCTTTTTAACGTTAATTTTCATAACCACTCTTAATACTTTGGTTTCTTCTCGCCTCATCACATGCCCAAACCATTTCAGTCTCTTTTCTCCCATTTTGTTCACTATTGACGTTACACCGAAATTACTTCTCCCATATTCGTTCCTTATTCTATCTTATCTTGTTACTCCACTCATCCATTGAAGATATATATTATATATTACCCATCTATTAGTCTATTATTATCTATAATTTATACAAAAAGAGTTATTACATAGAGCATTTGGAATCATTGTAGACTATACTAAAAGTTATTTAAATGAAATTCCAAGGAAATTCCTGAGAAAATTAAATAAACTAACTTTTCAAAAAACCTATTTTGCTTAGTGCGATAGATCTATTAGATAATATTGTGGGTAAAATCATGATATTCCTCACTTTATTTATAATATTAAATTGTTAATCAAAATGTTATAGATCATTCGGTGATGGTTAGGAAAATGTACTTGGTGTATATATTTCAATTATTGAAATCTACTGTTATACATTTATTTATACTCCAAATATTAAAATTTCTGAAAAAAAGTCATTTAAAAATACTGGTAAACCACGTTCGTATTTTTGAATTAAATTCATATTACAGTTTATATATAATAGCCTATTATGAACAAATTTATGATTAATTTCAGATTTTAGAAATTTGAAAAATCCCAACATTAATCAACAACATAATTTAGTTCGGTAGTTACTAATACGGTATTTAATATGATAAGACTTCAATATTGTGAATTCCAACAGAAATAAGTTTTCTCTTAAACTAACAATTCAATTTAAATGTTGTATTGCGTTAAATTTCCAATATATTGATACAATAGATCTTATCATAGAGCAGATTAAATAGGGCTGAGTAAATATAATTTTTTTGGTATAAAATTTTCATTAGATAACCAATACCATTTAAAAGCCTCCAACTCTAAAAATTACACTTTAAAATTCCAAAATATTTCTATAGTAGTGATAGTTTCAGAAACGGAATAAGTCCATTTTTAATTATTATTTATTCATTTTGATGAAATATTTAGAACATGTAGTTTATTTTTTTGTACAATAAATAAATATGATTATCAATAAAAAAAATATATTTCAAATTATATTATACATTAGACATAGTGTAACAAAAAAAAAAAACAAGAATTCACTTAAAGAGGGAAGCCCACCAGTGTAGGAATCTTCTTGAACTCAACAAACCTCTTTACATTATGATCAATTATGTAGTAATGCATTTTTAATAACATAAGTTTAATGTTAATATGCCACAATTGTAGTTTATTAAACTAAGTTTATGGAAAAATGACTATAACCTACAGATTTTCGTATCATTTCTAGGTCACACAATAGACAATAAGACACAACAAAACAATAAAATTATAACCAGGTAATCGATCATTTTTATCTTATTTTTTCTTATGTTTGGTAAATATTAAATATAATAAAATATGCATTTTTGTTAATATACTTTAATTGAGCCACTTGACCATTGAGTAAATCTTCAAGGCCATGTATTGACCAGCACAAACATTTTGTGAATTAAGCGGCAAACAATAAAAGACAAATAAAACGACGAACCATATTGTTAGGTCGTCTACAATAGTAAGTGTGTCTGGATTTGAATTTATAATAAATGCATGTGCACATGCTCTCTTATCGATTTTTTTATTATATTTAACGAACATATTAAAAATATAACATTTTAGAGGTTAAACTTTTTGTGAGTATTTTTGGTGATTTTATTCAAAGGAAATTCTCGCATCTATGTATATTTAAGTTACCATTAAGATTAGGTATAAAAAAAACTTAGAACAATAACGAAATAAAATTTTTCATGAATATTTGATGAAAAAAGATCTCTCTTAATTCATTATATGAATTTCTGTTTCATTTTAAATAATTTCCAAAAGTAAGAACTGTATATATATATATATAAATTTTGATTTATTATGATAATAGTTCCTGTATTATATTTATGAGGGTGGCATTAATGTGCCTCTAAATTAAAATATTCCAATCCGATCTGTTATGATCCACATAATTTCTCGGCAATAAATCAATACAAATATACTCTAATGTTGATAAAATAAAAATACTATATAATTTTCACTCGAATTAATGTATGAAAGTAGGTGACGGTAAAAAAAAAAAATAGTTATACTGCGATTAAAACTTTAATTTTTATGTAGCGAAAATCGATTTCAATTTGTTTTTCTGACACTTAAAATTAAGCGCACCGTCGAGACATTATCATGGTATTATTTATAGGAACATAATATACGCGAAAACAGGAACCTCGCAGAAGAATAACAAACATCACCGGCTATCGTCGTCGCCATTTATAATAATATTAATCCAGGCAGACAGGTATAACTGTGTACATACACCTAACCGTATATATGTATATGCATGCAACATGCGAGTATAATACGATTTTCTTACTTTGACGGTCGGACTATTACACTCGCTCAACTTCGTTTTATATTTATTCGTTTTTTCTCTGCGTTTCGTAGCTTACAAACAAGGTGTGCGTGATTTCCCTGCAATTTTGTGTCGTACGTCCGATGTATACGGAAGGTGCACTTGTTTATTTTATTATTATTATTATTATTATATTATTAATCATCATTTTTTTCTTTCTCCTTTGAACTTTTCTTCCATCCAGATCACCGTTGACGTAATGAAATATTCAGTTATTAAACTCGCAGATTCACCGATACGAACCAGTCTGTATACCCTTTCGATGCATTTTTTAATCGCATGTATATTCCACGGATGCTTCCCGTATATACGCTTAAACCGTATATTTTATTTAGATATGTCTCTACACCATGTGTACACGATACATTTACGTGCATATCGATATAGTATGTATATGCGTTCACGCTTTCAGTTTTAATTATTTTTCACTGTATCCTACTTTCGGTGCACGTGTATCACCTATGCTTCATAGACACGTAACGGCTTCGCAACGTAAAACGAAACGTCTAAATAGAAAACAACGGGTAAGAAAATACAATTTTTATAGAACGGTATCTTACGGTTTGTGACGCGAATTCTTACCCGTCCCAACGAAACGTTACTTCACAAAAACTGTATAAGTTTTTACATCTTATATTTTATGCACCTACCTAATATTTTAAAGGTGAGATTTAATTGATATCGTTCCCCCGGATGCATGTAAATTCCGCCCAAAAATGATAAATTTTATCCAAAATAAACTACAGGTAAAATAAGGTACAGGTAAATAATCTAACTATTTAATCAATGGTACATATAAATTCCGCCCGAAAAAAATTGATAGTTAACAAACACGTCTAACATATAACTTATAAGTTATAAGTAAGAGTTCATATTACTTAATGAAGTTTAAAAGTTTAAAGTTACTTTTATTTGTATTTTTCGATCAAAACCGTATAGGTATAATAGCCAATAGGTTTATAAAAAATACATTTATTACTTACTGTTAATTAAAAAATCTCGGAATGTGTTTTATTAAACATATTATTACTGATATAACATAGATTAATCATTATAATTTATAAGTAGGTATTTAAATATAAAAAAAAAAAAAAAATACAAAAGTATTAAGTAGATATTTAAATAAATATATATTTCACACATTACGTCAATAATTAGCATAATATGTGGCAAAGTTTATAAAATATGACGTTATTGATTGAGATACGATTCTTCCGTGTTCGTTTGAAAATTACAGTTACGGAACGCTTAGTTTTAAAATATTTATTTTTCCGGGCAGAATTTATATGTGCCTTTTATACTTGGATATTTTCCCCGGCGGATTTTACCATAGACCTTGTTTTTACCTATTCATTTCGAGCGAAATTTACAATCGCCCGTTCCCGCATACATGTGATTGACATCCAGAGTTCTAAGCGTAGCATACAAATCGAATTTTTATACGAACAAATGATGGGACTGCAAACAAAAAGCGTATAATCATCAAATACTAAAATGCAATCAGTTACCGAAAAAAGTGATTCGTTTTAATTTTTAAAATTCAGTCTTACTCATATGAGATGTACGAGGAAAAATACCATATACTATATCTGATCTGAATTTCAAACAACGTTATGATAGAAAAGATCCTTAAGTTAAATGTTAAAATGTATTTTGCATTCTACCAAACGAAGCCATATAGCTGTATCATTTAAATGACGTTGGTGAATTTTTTATGGAAATATATGTATGAACACTTACATGTACAGATTTCAGAAAAGGACAGAAAATGTAATAAAAATGTAATAAACTCCCAGGTTGTGACCGATTTATTAGACTTTTGTCTGGCTATGGTATGTTATATAGAGAGGAATTGTATTTTTCTTTGAAAAAAAAATAAATAGAGAATCATTTATATTATTTTCAATTATACGCCAAAACGATCAAAGCAAATACGGGCAATATGATATTGTATTGAATATAAGAGCAAAGTAACTTAGCATTGCAGCAATACACAGAAGTATGTATATAAGTATTAAACGGTTTAGTTAATGACGTTACTACTAACCTAACCGTAGGGACTAATATGAGGGGAGGGAAAATTATATTGGCATTAATTTTTTTTTATCGTCTTACCTTTAAGGACGATATTTTAGGTTTGATGGTAGTTTGAAGTGTTAATTGGTTTGGATACATATGGCGATTGTATCACTCATCATTTTTTTATAATGCTGATAATATAGAATACATCTGATGCAATAATAATCGTTATATATATTTATAATTTTTTATAATTTTTACAATATTACACTGTTATTTGTCCATTTCGAAATTATCGTAATAGTGTATTTTTAAAATATTTTTAGGATATTAGTCAAAATATTACACTTTTCATGAGTTTTAATCTACCCAACGTTATTCTGAATATAATTGTATAATATTATGACAGAAGTAAAATTACATCTAATGATAACCATCTCATGAAACGTATTTCATACCATTGACTAATAATTAAAAGGTGATAAGCGATAAAAATAGAGACCGAGCACCATATGTTGGTAAAATGGTAGACACGATTTTCCTTAGTGTAAGGTATGAACCCTTTTTTTTTTTGTGTAAAACCATGTTGCTGTAAAAGGGTGTTTCGTCCTTCCGGTAAATAAGATGCTTAGCCCCTGCGAATATAAATGTCGTTTGTACCGAAATGTATAAATTAAATAACTCGTCACTCGGAGGAACCCTTATGCTTTGACTGTCGGCTATTTTGTAGTGTTCACCATGTCGCATAGTTTATTTTTTCTTTTACCAGCCGATATAATGTACACGTATCACATCCACGACGCACGTTACGCTGTACATTAATTATAGTATTAATATTACCAGTGACTATAGTAGTGCCGTTCAGTATAACTGCGATTAGTGTAGAGCCGCAGAGTTACTGGCGCAGCAGACAGCACCTCAGAACCAGACACGATAATAAATTCGCATTTATACATCGTTAATGATCGTTTTTTTTAGCTTAAAATTTCACCTGGCTCGAGTGCAAACAATAGCAATTGTTTTACTTATGAAACGGTGAAAACGTTTTACCGTTTTAACATGTAGAAGATCGTGCGTGAACTAGAACGTATACGTAAATATGAAGCATGGGCCGAAATTTCGTCCGTATTGCAAGTCGTTTAGAATAATTGCTGTACCTACACACCGCACAAACATCGTCGACCAACCGTTTTCGTCCGAAAAGATCTTTTATTCTACCGTGTACCAGTTAAAACGAAAATATGTAGTACAGTACTCTCTCGTTAACACGAACTCTACGGGACCGTAAAATAACCTGTTCGTGTTAAAAAAATTTGTGTAAGCCGATACGCTTAACACGAATTTGTTCGCGTTAAGCGAATTATATTTACACGAACGAATTTGTGTTATCAGGGAACGCTAAATCAAATTGGCTCATTTAAATTCACAATAAATTACATTTACATATCAAATTTTATTACGCATACATATAATACAACTCATATATAGAGGTTAATTTACATTATTAATATATTATACTATTATTTGAGAAATTTTTTTTTTTTATATATATATTTACTAAATTGATAAAATAAATTAAAACTCACGTAAAAGAGTATTATGTATTGGACGGTTTGAAAAAGTCCGTGATGGGTGAACGTAACTTTATAGTTATCCATGCATTGTTTTCTGATGCTGTTCAACTGGTCGTCGAATTTGCAGTCCATCTCTGGACTGGTTTGAGAAAATTTGACAAGCGTATCAAAAGCTGCCATCACATCAGCTCGAGAAGGTTTATCCACTGGTGGTTCAATTGGTTCAATTTCTTGAACTGAGATTTCGGGGTTTTTGTCTTCTCCAGCATTTTCATCGCAGACCTCGACATTATTATCCAAAAGTATAAAACTTGTAAAAAAAATTGTATTTTCATCAGAAATTGGAACAACAGCTAATAATTTATTCCAATCTTCGTCATCTGCAGTATCCTTGTTGATTTCAGGGGTTGGAGTGTCTTCGTTCCCAACATTCCACGCTTTAATAAAACAATTACTGATTGTTGTTGCTGTTACATCACACCATGCAGCCATTGCTTTGATCGCTTGTAAGATATTCCATTTTATACAAGGTTGATCGGAATCAAGACATTATAGTGCATGCCGTACAATTCTAGTCTTGAAATATCGTTTAAAAGCAGCAATTATACCTTGATCCAGTGGTTGTAGCCTGGATGTACAGTTTGGAGGAAAATAAACTATTTTTACGTTTGATAATTCCAGGTCACCAGTATTATTATGAGAACTGCAATTGTCCATAGTCAAAAGTTCATTTCTGTTCTGAAGGAGCCATTCTTTGTTGAAATTTAACTAATCATAGGCAAAAAGATGTTGAATCGACTCATGCGTGTTTTTGGTGAGTATATTCAAATGGAAGACTAGGCAAATTTATGTTTTTAAAACATCTGAGATTTTTATATTTGTCTATTACCCAAATCTTAAGTTAAGTAGCATCGCAGCAAAATACAACAGTCAATCTGTCTTTACTCCTTGCACCCCCGTGCGCCTTCACTCCTTTAAAATCCAACGAACGGTCGGGCAACAAATTATAAAAAAAACACCAGTCTCATCGATATTAAAAATATCATTTTCGGCGTATGACTGCCTTACTTTAACAAAATCTTGAAGCCATTCGTTTACGTCCCCATCTGCAATTTTATTTGCCTCACCGCTCAAAACATGACAAGAAATATTGTACCTTTTTTGAAACCTTCATAACCAACCATCAGAACACGCCATGTACTCTACACCATTGGAAATGCAAATCTTCCTTGCTTTCTCCCGTACAAGTGCACCCGAAAGTGGAATGTTGGAAGCTCTGGTTTGTAACGTGGTCGGGGATGACCAGTTAAATATATGATATTCAGGGAAGGTTTTCTAGTCCTTATGAATATATTGTACCGTAGCACGGGAGCATAAGAAGAAAGATCTTGATATTACAAATAAATGTAGATTGGTTTAGATTTAGTTATTATTTAATATACATATATAAATTAGACTTACGGACTATGGAGTTCAGCTACCTCGGACGAACGTTGTGGCAGAACTGCCGCGACTTAATGTAATAACATGTAAATTAACGTGATGTCTACTCAGCAATATCCATATTACATGAGTAGACATTAATAATATGTAACAATCGTTACAGGTTTTTTTGAACCACTTCAAAAGTTCCTGTTCAACGTCTTCGAGCATAGGCTTTCGTAGACGCTTTGTACTGTTTGTTGAGCCTAGCGCAACTGCTTCGTCGATCTTATCTTTATTTTTATTAATTGTTGACAGTGTTGATTTAGGAATGCCAAATTTCTCCGCAATTCTTGATTTAGATAGAGCACCTTTTTCTACTTCTACTAAAATGAGCTGTTTAGTTTTTAGATCAATAGACTTGCTTCCTTTTTACACTCATTTTAGTCGACACAGACGTACAAATTTAAACAACAAATCACCGACTAAATCAATTTAAAACTAATCGATATTTGATAGAGCAATAATGGATTTGAACGTGCGATTAGCACCGAACTGGATTGCACACATAAATACATAGAGAATAAGAGAGATAAGATATCGATAAAACTGCTTAGCTATAATAAAATATACGTATAGAATAATAATAACGTAAAGATAATACGTATATATGTAATTCCAGTAATAAAATGAAAATATGTAGAAAATTATTTTTCTGATCGAGTTAATCAATACGAACAATCAATATGGTTCCTAAAATTTGTTCGAGTTTCGTGTTAGCTGAAAAATTCGCGTGAGCCGAAAAAAAAAATCCTATACATTAAAGTATATAGGGCCTTTTCTGGGACCGAAAAACCGGTTTGCGTTATCCAATATTTCGTGTTAACCGAGTTCGTGTTAACGAGGGAGTACTGTATGACGCACGCGTTATTTTGCGCTATCGAATTAGAAAAACATAATTGTGGAATAAAAATCAAATTTTGCATGGGACAATCATGCGTTATCTATTCAAGCAGAATATTGTACATCGTAAACTCGGGCGAAACACCGCTGGGGGTATAATCCGGAGATTATTTATCTTAAAAAATTAAAATGTTCAATGATTGATTATCAATCCCAAACAATAAAATATTCAATATATGCACTATCAATTTTCTATTCGATTATTTAGAAATCTCTTGATACGTGCTACTGTAAAACGATTTTCGTTGAGCGACGTTTACATGTTGTGTTTGTGTTGATTAGAGAGTCAATAGCATCAGCACATTATATTACGTACACAGATACATGTGTTATGTTTATAAATTTGTTTGCTGTGACCATAATATTATATATATATATATATATATATAAAGATATTATGAATATTTACACTCTTACGAATCCACATATTATGAAACTTGAATAATTGATTAATTTATTCAATTAATCGTAAGCGTGTATAATAGACGCTACGTACCATAATTATTAATTAATATCGTTACGTTTTCGGTATATATACATATATGTTTATTGAGGTACAATACAAGTTAAATATAATCATGGTTATCGTGATATCGTGATATCGCATGATATCGTATTATGTTACGCATGACATATGTTTTTATAAAACTCAAGTACGATTTTCAAAACGGATTTTTTTTTTAACGACTAACAGTTAAATTTATCACTATTAGAATCTCGGAAAATTGATGTGTCTAACACGACTTTTTTTTTTAAATATTTTTATTATTTTATATTTGATAATTTTAATTTTTATTGTTTTAAATCGTATTATATACGTGTATTTTTAATTCATTAAGTATGAGCAAAATAATTTTTTAACAAGAAATTTAATGTTGCTTGTTAAATAACAACATCTAACCTTGTATTTTGCAAATTAAAATTTTATTTAAAAATACTACGTGTAAAATCACTAAAATATTAATTATACTCGTATATTACGTGTAACTACACATCTATGGTATACTGGAATAATTAGATGATACTCGTATTTTAAATCAAGTAATAATTATGAAAATAACCCATGTATTCTATATTTAAGTAGAAAAGATGTTTTTAAATGTATGAAATTTACAAATTTGATATTATAATGTAAATTTTGAATCACTCATGATCGATTAAAATGAAATTAATTAATTAATTAATTATGAAAATAATCATGTACTATTTCTTACATTAACTGTATTAATAAATTATTATTAACTCTCTGGTGCCCACAATAAATACCACAACTAAATACACGTATACTATTTATAATATTGGACGATCGAAGGGGTTTCGTCAATTGCGCCGAATTTGGGACACTACCTGTATAGTATACATCTATTGCGCCAGTATAAAAAAGGTATATTAAATAGGAATACATCTATTGCGCTGGTATTAAAAAAGTTATATTAGTTAAAAGTAAATAAAAATAATTTACATATATATATATGACATACAAATTTATCTTTCTGATGAAGTGCCTTGAATCTTAATCTCAATCTAAAAAAATTAATTTAAAATTAGAAAATGTAATACAATAATATAATTCAAACTTACCTATGATATAGATAATATATTAGATTAAAACACGTAAAAACCGATATGTAGTTATAATAGAAATAGTATTATAGACGTTTATAGGTATATATTTAAGAATCGATCAGCGTAATTGACGTACACCATTTATTACATTAAAATATCGATCGGCGCAATTGACGTACACAATTTATAACATTGGAATATCGATCGGCGCAGTTGATGTATACCTTTTTTCTATCCCATAATTTTTCTTTCTTTACCTGCGATTTTCGGCGCAATTGATGTATGCCCGATCGAAGTTGTTTACATTTTAAGTTAAAAAATATTAATTCTGCTAAATTGAATTAAACCCGTCGTAGTTCCTTTATAACTTTAACGTGTTAAAATATTTATTGTAAATAATATTACATCGAATAAGATTCCAATATTGTGTGTAAATAGATATTATAATATATTGTATACATGTGTATGTATGTTGCAGATTATATTGTTCTTATAATGTAATTTGTTGTTTGATAAATTGAACCGTACATAATACATGATAAAATTAAGATATTTTTTATTCGAAAAAATAGTGCAATCATTGTAATAATTACATATATACTCTTTTATAATTTGAAATTTGTTCACTCGGTGAAATTTCGCTTCACTGAATTTTAGTATATGTGATGCTTTAACACTAATGCGCAAAACGTTATTGGTTTCGTACAGCATAATTAAAAATCGCACAATAGAGTTCGATGTCAAAAACATATCAAACCGTTTTGATGACTGTTTATACAAACCAGTCGTGCACGAATAATTACAAAACAAATAAATATCGTCACGAATAAACAGGGTTAAAAATTATTTAAATCCTAATCGAACGGATAAAACATTGTGTTAAATTTTAATATCATATTTTATAATAGGTATTAAACGAATATTTTTTTGATTAAAAGCATTTAAACAGCTGCAACAGACGATTGTCCTAAATAATTATAGTTGTTTATTTTTCTAGGCAAATATTTTATGTTCAACTAACAATAAAGTACTCATCAAATACAGCGCGTCGCGTTCGTACGCTTAAAAATAAAATAAAAACCGTAGCACTTTATAAAGTTCCAATTAAAAAAGAAAAATTTAAATAAAAAAACTGAGTGGTGAATAATGATAAGCTCGCACCGACGTGGTAAATTGCTGTCAAAATGAAAGCCATATATTTATCTAAATAAATGTCAAACGGTACGTTAAAAAGATTTTTTTTAAAAAAAAACTTTCCACCTCATTAAACAATATATACGTAGAGATCTATGTTCGATTCATGTACATTTATTCAACGATGTCGAGCCCGTTTGTATTATAATATACATATTATTATTATGAATAAAAATGTTATTATGCTATAGGTATATAGGTATATATTGCTATCTATTATGTATATAGTTTATGGTGTTGTGGCAGAAAACGCGTATATATTATGTAACAATTGTCGCAAAAATTTACGACGGGTAAAATATGACACGTAGTCTCGTTAGGATGCAAAAATGCACACATCGCACGTATCTACTATATAACTACCTATTATACAATAGGTAGCTCTGTGCGGTGTAGTTAGCGGTTGTGGCCCGCGTCGAATAATAAATCCACGTCACACCGACTAGTTTTGAAAACTGTCCACATAATATTATAAGTAGATACAAGGGACGGACAAAATAATATGAACACCATGCATTATAGTTACATATTTTTGGACGTGGTTTGTTCCAACATCACTGAAGCAATTGGCGGATAATTCGGTAGAAGAATGGGACGAAATTCCGTTGGATACTATTCAAGTCCTTTACGAATCTATTCCGCGAAGGATTGAAACTGTTGGCAAAACGATGATCCAACACCTTATTCATAAATAAATAAATTGTGTATATGCCAGGTGTTTATATTATTTTGTCGACCCTTTGTACGTTAAATTGTATACGCGATATTGACGTTATACTATTATTATTATTATTATTATTCAATTATATCGGGTGACTTACATTTACAATAACCGCGAATAAGTTACATGTAGATACATTACCGCGATTGTTAACTCGGATAAAGTTTACAGATTGTACTACTATACACGTAATATGAACTCGTGAAAAATGTAACTCATTGTCCACGTTAGACAACGTGCGTTGTATATTTTTTTGGATGGGCACCTGTAGTTGTATGCATCGGTTTGGTTGATATTATTTCATGTTCCTGATTAGCATGTTTAAATTTATGGTTTCTATTAAATTAAAATATATTTTATAACAGGTATATAAATACACGATATTACACTCCGAAAAACCTCGCTTCACTTCCAAATGTCTTTGTTAACTCCCTCTTCTTGGATTTCATTTGTTTCAATTTCCCAAACTCAATTTTTGTATTCGTTGATAGGTCAGCATTTCTTCTGTATTCAGGATTTTCTTTTTTCATACCTTCTATTAATATATCGTTCTCGTTCGAACTCTACCCATTGGCATTTTCATCTTCAATTCTCGATCTCTCTTTGTTATCGCACTCATCATTAATTTCATCTCCACCACTGGTTTCCGAATTTGAAGTATTGTATTTACTATTTATTGTTATTATTTATTTGTTATTAATTATTAATTATTTATTATTTTTCTCTTTGTTTCTTAAATAATTAATAATCATCGTGCTATAACGTTGTAAAGATAAAAGAAATAATAATAAAAAAAAATAAAAGTACACGATAAAACTTCATACGGAATAATTATGGGGACAATATATAAGAAAAATCATGATCAAAACTTTTGACAATAACACGCATAATGGTACCTTTGCCTGTTTAGATAATATCATAAAATAATACATTTCAATCATATTGTCTAAAATGTTGAACCCCACGTTCGACTAAACTGCAATTGGTCATCTATCTAACTATTATGTGGCAAATCATTCACAGTGTACTGACATGACACATTTCTAATGTACTTGTATATTTATTTATCTTGTTGCACTATCCATTGTTATTTTCAATTCAATAATGTAAATCATTATTACTTATCAAAATAACCGAACCTCAGATGTTTTTATGAAAAATATCACATACGTTTATGTATTATAAACATTCTTCTTTTTTATTAAATCATTTCCAATTACATTGTACCACATAATAATGGGAAAAGTAACGTTTTACGACCGATAAAAGTGTAACTTGTTAGATTACTTATCCGTTAAAGAAAGTTAAAAGTTACATGAAACGATTTTAATTTTATACTTTCCGGTTTTGGTAGTATACCGTTCGACTACGCTTTTGTAGGATACGTGACTTTTTATATCGTATACTGTAATGCTACGATGAAAATACAAATAGCGTTGTTGGTAAGGTCAATATATAACAATATACACTAGCTGCACATTAGACGAACATCTTGATGGCACACAACACAAAAACGTGTACAGTATGGTCTTTTTTTTTTTTAATATTTTACGTTCGATGGACTCGAGGGTAATGTCTTTGAAACGAATAGAATATTATCCACTGCAGTCTGTAGGGAAAACAATAACAACGAACGGACGGGGAACAATCGTATATGGTTTTGAAAAAAAAAAAACAAAATACTCGTATCTGATGTAATATCGTGCACGTTTCGTACGGTAAATTGTCAATTTTGTTTCCTCCGCGGTACACTTATTATTACGCACGTTCGTATTGTTTTACATGTTCTATCGATCGTGTAAACGGTGCAGTGTGTGCCACGATACAGTTTGCATTTTAATTCAATCCCGACTGAAACTAAACTCGGAAAGTTTTGCGTGGAAAACGATATACATTCGTGTAATTTCACAGTAGCCGCTGATTTTGACGCTCACGATGATCGTAATAAGAACGTATAGATGAGGGTGAGAGGCTCGTACGTCTCGGAAAACGTATCATCCGCGTGTAACGCGTTTTTGGGTTGCCGATAAAAATAAATATTTATAATTATAACAACGGGGTCGATCGTGTCGTATTATCTTCGTTTCCACCTGTATAACATCGTGTCTACAACAACGGCGTTATTTGGGGGGGGGCAGGGTATGCACTTGTACATCCTGAATTTTTTTCATCGTGGGCCTAGGCGTCACTGTTACATGGCCTTGTCACTCTGGCCTTCAGTTTTCCAATCTTTAATATTATTGTCCATGCACCGCGGCTAATCAGTAATCATTGCTAATCATAAATGTTGGCCTGGTGGTGAGGAAAAATAGGCCTCTTTAAATGCTCGCAAACCCTTAAAAAAAAACTGAAATGGCGCGCCCTTGGTGCACGAGCGTTGTGTCGTCGTCGTTTCACCTCTCGCACGCGTGATGACAATATTCGCGTTGCCAACATAAATGTCGAGAGACGATCAAGTCTTGTATGTCCGAAACCCGAAAAGAATAATGGCTTCGGTGCACCGTCCTAGTAACCAACAGCTAGCGCGTGTATTTCTGTGTGGAAATATCCGCTTTATGTGGGCATTATCGTTTGACTGGTGCACAATGACAGCGCGAGCTTGCAGACCGATGAAAAATGTGGTAGAGAAAGGAGGTGAAAAAAAAAAATTAACATAATTAATTTGTAATAAGTGTGTGTGGGTAGTATGTGTGTGTGTTTATAAAATGAGAGTTATCTGTATTTATATATTACGTTTGTTTATTTGACGATAAATAGATGCGTGAAATATGGTTGAACATATTATTATTATACATTGAAGTACGAGGTTTTTAATTACATTAATAATAATAGTACCTTCATTCAATAGTAACATTGTTTTGTGTACGGACACTCCTCGCTCAACTATCTTACATTTTATAATTAGTCATCTCGTATTATGGCATTAAAATGTACACCGCGTACAATACAGGGACAATTATGAATAATCCATCGATATCTCTTTGAACGCCGTATGTCTACAAAATGTATCATTATACATATATTATGTGCGCTTACCTGTAAAGTTCGAGGCTATTGAAGAACAATAAAAAATTAGGCGATTTTATTTATAGTAATGGTTATAAGTATATAGGAGGTGTATTTGATTAATGACAAAGCAAACGAAATAAATGATGAAGAAAACACAACTGGATTGAGAGGTGAATTAAAATAGCGTGGTGAATGATTAATTGTATTTATTTATCCAACTATATATATGTATAGTAGTATAAAAAGTTAGATATTTATAAATAGAAATAAAAATATTTTCGCACTAATAAAGGTACTACTATGATGCATTTGTTATAGTAAAAAATATTGTGTACAGTGCTCACGACTATTGTAGTCGAATCCAATCTAATATAAATTTTAAAATGTATATTGAAGTCGTAAAAAGTGTACAATAGGAATAAATTGTATTCGTAATATAGACATATAGTCTGCGAGAAATGAATACTGAAGTGGAAAAAAAAAATTTAATTATATGCTGTTTTAAATTATTCAACAATCAGTGATCAACAGCATATAATAAATTATATTCATTGTGCGTGCACTTTACGTAGATTTAGCAAGTTTTACACTTGAAAAATTATTTTATGGGGTTCTTCGTCTATGAAAATACGGTAGTAATGAGTTTACAACAGCTAAAACAATATAGGTAATTCAATTATTCAGTACCATTGTATACATTATTACCACTAATACCACTAGTACCACTGATATTGTTCATTTTAAAGTACAGTGAATTAACAGTTAGTTAATTGGATATTTTATTTATAAATATTTAGTTTGTTAATTTTGTCTGTTAACGTTGCATATTAGGGACGCCCATAGAAATGTAGCTCAGGGGGGGGGGGCAAAAAAATTGTAAGTACCTAAATATTTATAGGAAGATTTACTGCTACATATTTCATCTACTCATATTTTGTATTACTATCATTAATAATTTTTTAAAAATCAAAACTCATTTAAGTTTATATAAAATTACATTATTAGTTATTAGTTTTAATATTTATAAGAAAAAATATAATAAAGTTGAAACAAAAAAAAACTTTATTTGATTGAATTCGCATCATATTTTATTATTTTATTCAAAAAGTAATGACAATCTCCTTTTGTTTGAAGTAAATAAATTAATTGAATCATCATTTGTTGATTAAAAAAATGTTAGATACTTGTTAGATACAAGGATTGTCGAATAGTCACTGAATACCCAGGATCAGCTTTATGTAAAATAACTTCCAATTTTTAAATGACGCGAAAATCTCAGGGGGGGCAATGGCCCCCACTGCCCCCCCCCCCATCCGGGCGTCCCTGTTGCATATGCAGGGTGATGGTTGGGTCTCGCACGAAGGTGTATTATTAATTTTTTCGATCTTCTAGGGGAGAAAACCTGTATTTTTTAACTAACTCCTTAAATGTTTGCCCAAGACAGAATTGTATAGTTAATTAAAAACAGAAGTATACAAACTTTATATACGCTGTAATTTTGTGTAATATTTTTGATTTAATTTAAATTAATGATTTTATTTTGTTGTTATAGAAACCATATTAATAACTCTTTTTTACAAACCTTATACTTTAATGGATATATACAGATAAATAATTGGATAAATTAAACAGTCTATAAATTATATATATGATGTTTAGATACTGTGTAGTCTATTGATGTCTGACAATTACAAAATAACAATTCTATTCTTCGTATAAACAAAAGAGTACCCATCTAATTATTAACCACCCATCCCAAAAATATTGATGGAGCGGCCGCTCCTTAAAAACATTGTCAGCACGCCACTGCAAGGCACAATAAAATAAATCAAATAATATAGTAACAATATATATAATAGGTAATATAATTGTTATAATTTGTTTTGAACTATATCATACGAATAAGTATACAAGATTAGTTGTTATTATGAACAAAATTAATTTACTACATATAATTATAAATTCAAAGAGAAAAATGGTATAAAAACTATTTATAAGGAAAATATAACATAATGGAATCATGAATAGAATAATCATTACAGACGTAATAATATGACACTATTTCAAATGTATATCGTTCTGTAAAATATGACGTGTTTTATGCAGATGAAGAATTTATTGAACTTGTGAGAAATATAAACCAGAATTATATGATTTAAATTGTTCTTGGTATAGTGATACTATATGTAAGCGAAATGCTTGGAATGAAATTGGATCACTATAAAATACGAGCTATACAAAGTAATGTAAATATAAACTAAAATAATAATGGGTAATAACTAAATATTAAATTACTAAATTATACAATTTTTTTTTTTTCTATAAAAACTACATTTTCTACTCCTCTCTATTATACGCACGTTTCATGTGTCTATTCCAATCTGGTTTCAGCTCCTGCATATTTCTTTTGCTTACATCTAACCACCATTACTTCGGTCTACCACGTGCTCTTTTCTTGTCCAATTTATCAACAAGTGCCGTCTTAGCAATACTGTTGTCGGCTCTCCCAGACGTGGACTGCCCACTCCAATCTTGCTCCTTTTACAAATTATATTATACTTCCTTTTCCATATAACTGTTGCACTTCTTTGTTTAAAATTCTCTCTCACACTTATCAGCGTTAAAAATAGAACCGTATATTTTTCTTAATTAATTTATTTTCATATTCTGTGGTACTCCTTTTTCCAACTCATTTGCGCAAATTTACCTTTTTTACAACTCATTCGCGCACAAACACACAACTCATTTACGCACAATTTTCGAACAATAGAAACCTCTTTTCAGAGAAATTTAACCACGTATATGGCGTACATAACCTATGTATCCCTCCAAGTTTTCGAATTTTTCAATACTGATGGAGGAAAATTATTACGAACTTCTTCTTCTTTTCTTCTTTTTTTTTCTCTTCTTTCGAACTTTATAAGGCCTAACACAGGTCTAAAGATGTTGTATGATTTATTTAATTTATCACACTTTCCTTAAGCTATTATTTAGAATTTTTCGATTAAAAAAATTAATAATTGTTATCACAATTACAATATTTTCAACCAAGTCTTTAAAATAATTCAATAAGTAGTATAATTAACAATAAATATAATAAATAATTAAGTTTTTACAGTTATTTATTTATAAAGTTGAACATAAATTACCTACATATTTTTTTATTCATTATGTACGCGTTCGCATTAAGAATGTTCAAATGTAAATTTTTGTAAATTTGTAATCAGAATATTTTTTTCTTAGTATAATATTGTTTTTAATATTTCTCATTTATGGGTATTTTTTTTTTTTTTGTAATGAATTCATTTTTAAATCAATATCGACTTGATGTAAAGATGGAAGGTGCAATTGACTGTTGAAGTACATGAGAATTTTGGGTTTTTTTATTGAATTTCTTTTTTTTGGATTATTGTCTAGTACACTAGCTCATAATTCTTGCCCAAAATTAGCACCAAAATAAATATAAATATTTTTTAAATATAGTCTGAAAAGTCCATACATATGGATATTATTTTAGTAAATGCATCCGGAACGTAATTTGAGTTTAAATATGATAAAACGAAAAAAATATTTAAGCCACTTTCTAATCTCAGAATCATTTTTCGAGTATTTTTTTTAATAAGCTTAAATTTTTTTGCAACTACCCGAACCAACTTCGTCCTAACCTGATGGAAAACTACGATTGAAAAAAAAACGTTATGCTTTTAGAATAACGGACACTGTACAATGGTGGACATCGGGAGGGACTCTGGGGCTTAGCCCCCAAATATTTTAATAACCCCCCCAAAGTTGAAACTGTTAGAAATATTATGCGTTGTTTTTAATTATCTGTTCTTTTTTTTTGAAAATCCAAAAATAAGAAATAATAAAAATCTATTTACAATAGCATTAACAATACCAATTAGTTCGGCTACTTGAGAAAGAAGCTTCAGTGCAATGAAAAAAAATAAAAACTTGGCTAAGGACATCGTTGGTACATGATAGGTTCAGCAATCTTTCAATACTATATATTGAAAAAGATTTATCGAAAAATATAAAAAGCGATGATATTTTGAATTTCTTTACTGATACAAATAGATATTCGTCATGAAAATAAAATATCAATTATTTTTAAATATACGTTATTTAGTGTTTTTTTTTTAATACAATTTAAACATATCTATATTTTAATAGTAATAAGTTTTACTTGTGCATGGGAAAGCGTTATGGGGGTGAAGCTCTAGCGGGTTATTTTACATCAAATTATTATAGCCTCCCCAAATATTCAACCAATTGTCCGCCTATGCTCTGTATATCCAAAATTGTACCTAAAAGCTGATTTTCATTGCTCACAATTTTGTGCATAAACGAGTGCCGTAAATTAAAAAAAAATATATTAATATGTACGCAAATGAGTCTCCACCTAGTTGTCAAGGTACAACCATGCGTAAGAAGTCACAGCTGGTCTAAAATACGTGGTATATAATGTTTTCTAAGTTTTTTTTAGACATTAATTTTGAATTAAACGGTTCTGACATAGCCAAATAATATCTATTTCCAGTTTTTAAATAAAGTTTAATTTCATTATGAACGCAGTTTCTATTATTTATGTTGACCCCAAGGTAGTTAAAGTCATGAACTTGTTGAAAGGAAATTCCACAGACTTCCAAATCCAATTCATTTTTGACCTTCGTATTCTTCCAAATATATAGATATATTTGGTTTTCTCCTGATTTACCGCCAACCCTATGGGATTAAATACTTTTATTAGGTCAGTTATAATATTTACAGAATCGTGCTTCGTGTCTTCAAAGATTATTATATCATCCGTATAAGCCAAGAAAGTATGAACTCCATTTAAATTATACTAAATTACAATGGCGGACTGAACTTAAATTTAAAATGACGCAATTTCATATTTAAATATATACCACCACCCTCTTATCAAGGCTGTACCCAGAACAAATTTTCGGGGAGTGGGGGGGGGATACTTTAAAAAAATTAAAATATTAAATTAAAAAAAAACTGATGTTAAATTTCTAAGTTTGTGTAAAATGCTAGACAATTTCGGGGGGGGGAGGGTTGAACCCCCACAGGTACGGTTGAAGTTAATGTCAAACCTCACAAATCCATGGGGCTGTCCTCCACTTCTCGGTTTCCAAATTTATTCTTATTATGATATAAATAATATTATATTTTCTACAATGATGTATTAGGTCCTATTTAGATGTAGATACTGTTTAGGTTATAATAATTAATATATTACAATTTACAATATGTACCGTCAATACCAAATTAGTAGAATATGCTGTAAAAGTCTAGTATACATTATTTACTAATAAAAAGTTAGCATGTAATTCCACGTCTTCGCCACTAGCACGGGGTGCCGAATGGTACCACCCCCAATAAAAAGTTGACGCAGCTGCAACTGCTTGACCTTCAGTCCGCCACTGCTAAATTATAGTATGTAAATTTTAATAACCATAGTTATACAATTTGTTTATATTTTGTCCATTTGCCATGGTACGGATCTAGTTGGCGTATTAAAAAAAAAAAAAAAAAACATTTTAAATTATTTCTAACTAAAAATGCTTCTTCTTGAACATTTTATTTATGTTTTCTTAAGTATATGGCTCGGTTTCCATTTGAAAATTCATTGAGATTAAAATAAGTTTTATGTTGTCGAATAATATTATACAGTATACATGTAGTTAAAATTACACTAGTAGCATTGTTGGGTTCCGATTTCAGTCTTCTTGTGTAAAACCTAAAAGTTTGAGTAAGAATTTCAAAAGCACATTCAACTAATCTTTGGGCACGTGCTAAAGTACATGTTAAGTTTAATAATTTATCAAAAATACATTTTATTTAATTGAAAATAATAATTTGCATTGAATTTAGATTAGTAATTAAATTCAATAACTTTCATGTTCATTCTTAATATATAGAGCTAATTTTTTTTTTAGCGACATTACTTTACAAAAACTTGTATTTTTTTCTGGTATCGTTTTTCTGCTATATAGTATTATCTCAAATACAATAGTATTCATACGAAAATATTCATAACATTTTTTTCATCTTCTATTAAATTAAGTAAAAGCATATAGAATTCTTCTTCTGTTTTTATCTTCAAAAGAATTGGATGAATCTATAATCTTTTTCTTTTGAAGTGTTGACGTTCCTCTTAATTTTCTCATTCTTTCTTTTCCTGGCCAATGGCAATCAAAACCAACTGTGACAAAGAAAATTTCGTAACCATGAAGGTAAACTTTTGTACTTTGTGATGATCTAGCAACTAATTACTTGATTCTCACCGTATTATGATTGTAAGTATAAACGAATCTGGACCGAATCATGACAGTGAGTGTAGCGTGATTAGACCGTGGCATAACCTAAGGTGTGAATAGTGCCTTATATTGAATAAGTATAATATGGACATTAATTTTTTTGTTTTTGAAAAAAATAATTTTTGTATGGTTAAAATCGATACAACAAACACGTATTATAAAGATGTAATGTTTTTATTTGTGATTTTTGATTTCCATTATTACAGCACAGATAAAATGAAATCATTTTATGTTTTGATTTTTTTTTTAACTGTAATTATAGATTATCAACAGTTATAAAAAGCAATAGAATAAAATCAATATTAAACAGAATTAGTTTACAGTTACATAATATACAAGTCTATAATAATAATTATTATTATTTTGTTTTTCCTTGCGTGAATAAATTGATTATTTACATATTAACACAAAAATATTTGAAAACCAATACTTATTTATACATATGTAATAATTATAATTATTCATTTTAGAGTAGGCAGTTATATGAGCGTTGGAAGTCAAACGATTATTATAGTTTCTTAAAAATATAAATATTAGTGTAATTTATAAACGGCAAATAAAATGTAAATGCAAATTATTAACACTCAGGAAAACATTATAACTGAGCACACGAGGTGTGGTTAAATATTTGAATATACTGTATTATGGAGTGAAATATGAATGTAATGACTATGTACTTAATATTAAATTTTATATAACCATTAAATAAAAGAAAAAAAGTCGTTTTTCATACATTTAGTTTGAATATTACAAGCATCAAGTCTATTCGAAGGCCATGTAACTCAATACAGATAATGTAATTTATTGAAAATAACTCGTATTATATAAAATCAAAGAAACTTAAAAATGACCTAATATTCAATACTAATAGGTATATTGTCCTAATTTTGATTTTGACCAGAAATTATTTATATTTGTTATGTTTTAAATATCTAAATAATTAAATCACTATAATCTATTAGTTCTACAAAATGGTATAAATAAGTATTTCAACTATAGACGTACATGTACCTTAAACATAGTTATATACAAATAATACGTGGAATAATAATAATAACAATAATAATAATACGAGTAATAATATATCACTCATTTATTCAAACCAAGTTCCAAAAATTGAACATGTTGTGATATTACTGTAATTCAGGGAAATTCGTTAAATGTTAAACAAATAAAATAACAGGGAGCTGAGTATTATATTAATTAGCACTTTAGAGATTTTTAAAATTAAAATAGTATTGATTAAAGTTCTCTAATTATAGATTGGTACATATACTTGTAACAAGCACTCTAGTGAAAAAAAAGTAATTGCAATGTGTACCTAATTAAATTACTCGTTAATTTTAATTTTTTTAATTATGTTTAAACAATATGCACTTTTTTACCCACGGTATATTATATGCAAAAAATATTAGTTTAATTATGATTACGATTGTAAAGAGAATTGAAAGTGGCTAGACATGATAAGTAAGTATAGAGTATACAAAAAATAATACTATAATTATCGAGTGATTTTCTTTTAGCGATTATTTCATAATGAAAGTTGATTTTATTATTTATTATTCGTACTCATAGTTCACACAAATGTTTGTCATTTGGTGATGCTATAACTCTAAACATCTAAGCCATATTACATTAAGACCATTAAATTTTGCGAACATGGTTTCAGTGGTTTACTACTATATAACAACGACGTAAAACTAGATTTGAGCGTATATTAAAAATTTTAAATGTTCCCTCATTAATTTTTAACGTGAAATTAGTTTCTAAAGAATACTAATAATTGTATGCATATTACATATAATAATACTCAAGTGCTATAAAGTTGTAATCATTTTAGTATTCATGTCTGCTCTACATTATGTGATACTATATGATTTAATTTTATTACATCAGTAGCTATAAACATTAATTTTCTAATAAAACTAGAAAAGTTAACACTTATTATAGAATCGCAATTATTTTAAGATTATGATCATGTAATTTAAGATCTGTGAATGGAGGTTTGTTAAATTATAATTTTTTTTTTTTTTTAGTTGAAAATATCCGATTAATTATAGGTGTAATAGGTGTATGTTTGATACAATATTTTATATTATACAGACCATTGAAAAACTAACAATTAAAAAAGAGGGATGAAACTCCGATGACGGGTTGTATAAAGAAACAGGTGAATAGTATTGCTGTATTGATTTTTAAATTTGAAATTAATGTACATTACTCTGGGAAAAAAACTATTCTAAAATATGTGATTGAGATCTGATGGATTAGTTGATATTTTTTATAGATGGTTGATATAGTAAAATAATTCAAATTCCTAATAATTTAGGTCAAACTTTTAATATTCTAACCATCGCAAAAATTAAAGGTATCTACAATTTAGAAAAATCGAAGTTTTCAAATAAGTGTAGGTACACAGCAAAAAATTGATATTTGAATATTGAGAATTGAATGTAAATTGATATACTCGTATTAGGATAAGTCCACAAAACGGACGTCTCAAGTCCAGTAGACTATGCGTTGCACGTGATTAATCTATTAAATAATTAACGGTGTATAAAAATCAAATAAAAAAATTTAATGTTTTTTTTTTATCTTTAACCGGAATTACAACAGTATTATAGACATTTAATGAGATTCATTAGCGTATCGCTAGACTGTTTTATCTTCGATTATTATCAAAGGTCAATAAATCGTAAATGGTATTGTTATTGTATACACACTATACGTAACGTATTTCGTATACATTTAATTTTATGGTGTAGTTATAACAGTTTCAAATGCGGATATTTATAGTTTAGGGCGTTGCGACAATGTTCAGACGGCAATTGAAAAAAATAGAACACCTCTGCGTTAAAGGACTAAAATGTTTCATGCAATAATTGTTTACGTATGTTGTACGTATTCATTTTCACTTACATGCCTCTCTCCCTTAACCATCGTCAATTCATTTCATTAAATATTAATAGTGTTTTAATTCGAAAGTCAATAGGGTTAATTTATACGTATATATATATATATATATAAATATTTTATGATATAGACAAATTGCCTGTAGTTGGAGGGATAACTCAAAAATGTAGTTGTTAATTTGCACCCGAACTATAGGTTGAAATTCGTATCGGTATTCGGAGATTGAATATACAATTTAACTTGTGATTTGCTTCAAATTTTGAGACATAAAATTAAAGATTCAACAATTAAAATTTTGATTGTGATGAGCAATTGATACTCGTATAATGATACTTATGTAATACGTTTACACATATGATATTCTATTTTCTAAAATCAATATTTTTTTTGAACAATCATCTAGGTATTTTCGGTAGTGTTACATAATGGATTTTATTTTCCATGCAAAAATATAACATAGGAATTATAGATGTACACAAAACAATTGCTTTACATATTCGTTTATATTTACTTTACACAATTTTTTCAACCGAGAAAATTCGTTCGAAATGTTTAGGTTCGTTAATAAAAAAAAAAATAAAAATATTTACAATATTACACGTGGTATATTATGCGATGTAGATATACGTACCGAACGGGTTCGTTACAGTTTATAAACAACGCAATGGCAATGAAATTGACATGACCGCAGACAATAGTGGCCTAACACGCAGCACACAAAAGTAAATATTAGGTTGAAAAGCGTTTTCGTCACTCGAACAATAATTTGACGTTCGTACAGAAACCTGCAATTATCGACTGCGTCCATTAACTGCAGCGGTGTATTGTCTGCTATTGTCAGACGTATGTATAATATCCGGCTACCGTTGTAGCGAGGAGTCATGTTCGGCCTGTGATGTTGAAACCTTAACATAATCGTACTTACGTACGCGTACATGAACAACACGATTGTAATAATTGCTTTACTGCGGTTTTCGTTTGTGGTACTGTACTGCTGCTATATATTTTATGTACGAAAAACAAACGTACAAACATTTTAAAACGCTAAGCTGTGTCTATTATTTTGAAATTCGTAAATGTAATCACGAAGTGTATAAAGCAAATATTTTGTGATCATCGGAGTTAACGATTTTCCTAATAGATTTTAGTTGGTTTAATAAAACCAAATGTACCATCTTATCGCACCATCAGTGGAATCAACTGTAGACCAAGTAGTTAGTATGCAGTCCCCTGCGTGGTTAAATGATATATTGATTACATTTTACGTTTCAGGAAGAGGTGACAGTTAACTTTTGATGGGCTACAACTTTTTTTCATCCTTACACGGTATACTACATATTATATGGTTATAGAACCATATAGTTAGATACAATTAAATCAGTTTATGAATTCAGTTGTTAATAGAACCCGGTGGACAGAAAATAATTCGAATTCTGTCCTTGTCCACGATAAACGTTGCAGATCGAATCGTAGCAAACGACAGAGTAGCCACCGGTATAGTTACAGTAAAAATAAAAATACTAAAATCGAAATGCTGTTGCAAATACCACGCGAGTGTGAGCCAATCAAACGATCGAAAAATGCCGGATTATATAACGATATCATCGGTGTCGCGCTTAAGCAATCGATTTGTCGATTGTTATTGTCATGTCCATCGTATACCGAAAAAAAAATGTCAACAATTTATAACTGCTGAGTATCTCACGGACCCAATATTTCTTCAGATTTAATAACATAGCAAACGTACTACATTACATCACATCCGTAGTTCACTATTAATTTGTCGTCATAATACGTACCTATGCACACCATCATAGGCTTCGTACTTTAATGTTTAATATAATTTAATAATTAACAAATCAAAAATGTAGTCGCTAAGCTTAGTTAAAATATTAACTTAACTCGGTTAAAAAAAAAAAAAATAATCTACTTTTTTAATTGATACGCGAGACACATGAATTGTGATTGTGTTCTTTTTAATTTCTTAAATTATAATTAAAAATTGTTTTGAACTTTCATCGTACTGTACAGTGTTCAGCACAGAGAATACATCTATTTAAATGTATACGATTATTAAATTATTATTATGCTTCTATTTATCAAAATAAATAATACTGGTATAACTCAATAACAATTATTTATTAATTGATATTTAATAAACATTACACATAATGTCAGACTAAACGTTGCACACGGTTGACGATTATATGATTATAACGAACAGACAGACTATACACAGACATATACTTTACAAACATAACACTCGACCGATGCAAGTGCACTATACTCATAGATCTATTGTCTACATCAGAGGTCACCAACCTTTTCAAATAAATGAGCTACATTCTAAATTATAAACCTCTGGAGATCGAAATCTAGAAGATTTTAGGAGAAGATTTTTTTTATACAAAGGTCTAATTTATTACTTTTCTATTGTATCTACATAATAATAATAATAATATAATATTCTTATAGTAGGTATACAAGAAAATTGGGATATTGATATTTATAATCCGGATTTATGCGAACAACAGGGGCGTAATTAGGGGGGGGAGATTAGGGGGATGGATCCCCTCCCAAAACTTTTTTTATGTAATTTTATTTTATTTATTATATTGTGATAATATGATTATTTTTACTATTACGATTATTATTATTATTAAAATTTAAATTATTAAAAACTTTGTTCTGGTGGAGGAGGTTACTGCAAGAGGTGTACAGATTTTGCTAAAACCTATAATCCCCCCCCCCCCAAAACAAATTCCTAATTACGCCACTGGCGACCAATACCCATTCGAATTCATGATTAACGACGACGATAGTTTTTTCGTATATTTGTCTCTCGTGTGGTGCAGAACTATTAATTTGTACGAAATCCAAATTCTTCGTTAAGCGACCGGAGCCCGTCGGGAGTGAAATCGAACGGTATAGTTACATATTCGAGTCGATTTAAAAAGAGTGGTGAAATAAATGTTATTCTTATTCGAATCCCTTTCGTCCTTCTTCAGCATTGATCACGTACAGGTTATGGAGTGGCAAAAAAAACGAAGATCATCAAGAGGGCGCGGGACGAAACCGTATGTTTGTTATCCGTAGCTCGACGTGTCTGTCGGCGGTCGGTGGTTAACGCGATAATAATAATTGTAACGAAGAGAGCGGTACGTGCGAGCAGGTACGATGCGCGTGTGAGATCGAGACGGGTCGGGGGAGAGTCACCGATAGTGTTGGACAGCATTACGCGACGGGGGGTGGAGGGTACTGTGTAAGCGACTAGGACGACGGCGACGACGGCGAGAAGGACGAAAAACCCCCCTGTGTCTCGTCACAAATAATTAAACGCGTTTGATCGGCTGCTCTAACCAGACGGAGCAGACTGTTCGTTTACACACGCGCGCGCGCGCGCGCGCGCAACCAGACAATGATGGCGTGTACACACGCGCCCGCTGACGGGAGTTCACAGCCGTTCGTAAACCTCCGCTCACCCTCTCATCAACGCCCCTGCCCCCCGTATACCCTTCTGCCCACCCCCTGTCGAACGGTACGCACTACCGCGGCGGTCTGGTCGGGGACGCGTTGCAAGTGGCGTACACACACGATCGTGTTTATCGCCGGGCCTGTTCGTCCGTCTAGACGGTATACAGTGTTTACGGGCGGCGCGCGCGTACACGCTCAGACACGCACGCACACACCGGTTAACAGACGCACACACACGCGCGCGCCCGCACGCAACACACGCACACCGGTCGCCGCCGTCTAGTGTGTACGCGTTCCACCCGTCGTTGTCCCCTCGCCCGTCGTCGTCGTCGTCGTCTGCGGCCCGTCTACGCACCGCTGTTTGTCGTTCACGACTTTTTCACTACTACAGCCGCCGCCGAAGCAAAACGGTCGGGAATACTAATAACGGGAAAAAAAAATTTAAAAAAAAAATTAAAATAAATATATAATATAATAATAATAAATAAATAAATAAATAATAATAAAAACGTTCGTACGAACCGGTCGGGAAGGACATTGGCCGCGTGCGTTTAGGTCTCGAGTCGTCGCCGCCACGAGTTTGACCTCCTCTTGTTCTTCCTACTTCGCGGCACGCGGCCCGAACACGTCGCAACGATTACGTACGCGGCGAAGGTGCGGTGCCCGGTCGGGGGCGACTTCGGGTCACCCGTACGGAGTCACGGGTACGAACGCGTGCATTAATACGTAACCCCCCCTACCTC
>NW_020273057.1:370101-382333 GCF_003268045.1 Sipha flava
CCCCCCCCCCCCCCCCGCCCGTCATCGCTGTAGTCGCAACAAGTTCGCCGCACCGCCGAACGAAAACGATTATTAATTTTCGTTTCTTCGCGGGTCGAATCCGGTTAAACGGCATCCCGATTACATTTTATCCCACACACGTTCGCGACCCGGTGCACTTCTTTCGGACTTTCGAAAGACTTTGATTTCATAGTCGAAAATATCGTAATGCGGTCCACCGTTTGGCGTGTAGTTCTCCGGTTAGTATTATGTTGTACCGTTATCGATTAGACTTTAACAAAACGATACTAATCAGAATGAGAAACGTGTTCGTACATTCGAACGATTCGCGTGTCTGGCTTCCGTTCATTGGATAACAAATCGGTTTTGGTAAAAAAAAATTAAGTCCGTTTTAATTATCAAAATGTTACACGCGTCAAAGCGCACATATGCATATTTTGCATACGTGCTGGGAAAATATATTCTTCCGGTGACTAAAACGGTTGACGGTTAAATTCGTCGTCACGTGAAGACAAGAAAAAAAAAAGTTACCTCTAAAACGAATTACATAAATACGAATCACTGGATCGCGTGGTAATCGGAAACGTGGACGTCGTTGATACTAAAAGTTCTTTTGATTAGATTTACTAAACTAATTTGATTAAATGATTACAAATTAAAGTCCCCGAAGCGAAATGCAATGAAAGGATAAAATATAGGTTAACACGGTGACAAACGTGAACGCCGTTAACACGATAAATGCGGACGACGCGAGTGAATTAATTCTCTAATAATTTTAAAATCGAATCGTTTTGTTTTTGGTCGCGCATTTAAGCGAATAGACCTGAACATATTATAACCGTAATATAATGTAAGCTATGATATAACGTTTTATAAAAGTATTTACATTAGTAAACAAGTAATGTAAATTATTAAATTATCATGTATAGTACTTAAACTTAATATTAAATATTTAAATATTAGATATTGTTGTAGGATCAAATATGGAGCTCATTATATCTGAGGTGCAAAAAAGAAATATTCTTTGGAATAAATTAAATAAAAATTATAGGGACAGATTGGTGTCTGGGAAAAACCTTTACCCGACTCACTTCAAAACACACTGCATGTCAAAAAAAAAAAAGAAACAAAAAATACCGGATTATGGTCATCCACAAATTCACGTTCGTCGCTGATTCGCGTTTGGCACGTTCACGTTGGACACAGTGTTATGGTGTTATAAAATCCAATATAATATTTTTATTTTATTTCTCAACAAAAATGTTAGAACTCTTTCAGCTACCGTTCAATTCGTCAAAAATAACGAATTACTTCACAAAAATGCATTATTAACTGTACCCAAAACTGTCACCCGATTATAACAATAATACAATTCATAATACAAATAACAAATAATATAAATAAATATATACCATATGGTATATATTTATTTATAACCGTTTTATAACCGTTTTATATAACGTATTTATAACCGTAACCATACCACATGATTATAACAGCTTTACATCAATTATATATTAAATTAATATTTAATTTCTTTAATCATAAGCCATATTATTATTATGTTTCTATTTCATAAATAGCTTCAGACGTTAAAGTTTTTTTTTAAATTGTTCGTAAACAAATTCAAATTTTCTCTTATTTTTTATTTATTGAAAAATGAACACTTTTAAGTCTACGAAGAAAATTAATATTGAATACATTTCAAAGAATTATTAAGTATATGTGGTTTTTTTAGTGTATAAAAACATACAATGTTATAGGTAAACATGAAGATTTATTAATTTATTATTTTAATAATGACGATCTACTGATCATTATTATTACATTAAAATAATTTATAAAATAAATTACTAATCTTCTTATTTTAATACTATGATAAATTATTCGATATACCTAGATATGTTATTAATAAGTTATTTTTAAGTAATTAATCACTTATGAAATGTTGCTAATTATATAGCTTAAGCAAAAATAACTATTGAAAATTGTAAAAAGTATTTTCTAAATACGCATAACACTTAAGTTTTAGTGCTCATAAAAAAAAAAATCTTTCACAATCATGTATTGTAGCAATTTTTAAAATATTTAGAAATACAATTTTATATTATTTTTTGCAACTCTATGTTTAAGAATTAAACTAAAAAGCTAAGTAGTTATTTTTATATTTTCTTATAGAAAATATTTTAAAATAATGAATTACAATAATGAGCCCGTGATGAACCAACATTTATCATTTTAAATTGTCTGTTAATTAATGGTGATTTGAATCCCGCCTGCAACATTAAATTAATTGTTTTAATTTTTTAATGTATTTTAAACTAATTTATTTAATAAGATAAATATATTTTGATCTCTTTGGTTTTTAACTATCGAAAACTACGGGCATTCAATTAAATTATACTGCAAATACTTTCAGAGACTTTGAATCAATTACACATAATGTAACAATGTTCTATAGGATTATTATGAAATTAACTAAACGGGTATGGCATGATTAGAACAAATAAATATTTAATAAAAATCGTTTTATATATGCCATCGTTATGATTGCAGTTAAATAGTGCACGGTAGTTTAAAAGTATTATAGATTATTACATATTAAAATATTATAGGTATAAATATAATTGACAGTAAATACTAGTATTAATGTATGAAATTAAAACTAATAATAATTGGATATAGTTTATTTTAAAAGCGTTCTATTAAAAAGATCAAGGATGTTTATGGGCCATAATCCCTCTTAATTCACTCGTGGATTAATTTTATCTGTAAAAATGTGTCGTAATTTAGAGCTTGTATTCGATTTGTTAAATAAAGTATCGTTCCGTTTTTACCAATATTTTAATATACTACAGTGTTATCTTAGTTAAAATTATATACCTATTTTAAAATGCAATTTGGTATTTTCAAAAATTATAACTGATTTTGAACGTTTTATAATCATGAAGTTCATCAAAAGTAATAAGGAGATTTCTTAAAATACCTCAATGCTATTAAATTACTATGAATTCTTCAAATAAATGTCAAATGTAATCATTTGATTATACTCATCAATATACTTTATATAATGCTTGAATAACTTTACATATAGAATTTATACTACAAACAATATGAGCAGTGTATTTAAATAAAAGGGCGTGAATTTCATAAATAAAATATTCGTTAAGCATAATAAAATTACCACTAATCATTTGAAATAAATAAATAAAACACGTTAGTACTAAATATTTTAGTTAAAACACCACAATGCTTTTAAAATATTTAAATATTACATAAATGGTTTAATATTTTACTGTATATTTTTGAAATTATGATTGTTTGAAATACATTTTATTTAAAATCATCGGTCCCGAAAATTGTGTATTCTTTCTTAATGTAAAGTATATAAATATGACTAGAAAATATAAAAATGTTGAATATTGTCTCTTACGAAAAAAATTACTTTTTTTATTTCACAATTTACATGCGCTTACGTGGTTCTTATACATAAATACATTTAGGGCTCGTGTATAGCGATGTAGGTATATAAACTATTAAGTATAAAATTCTGAATAAAAATAAAATAAATTTATATTTTTATTGCCTCAATAAAACCAGACAACTGTCGATATCCAGTTTTCTTAAGTCTGCGTTAAGAAATACAATTTTGAATAATCAAAATATTTTAAATTTTGTATTTCGTTATGCAGTATAAAATACAATACATACTTTATTTTCGAAATGATTTATTGCGTGCTAAATGAATCGTATAAAATTAAAATAATCGTTACAAAAATTATTTGAGGACTGCATTTCATCGGTCTACGGTACACTTGTGCGTTTTATATTTCAATTTCGATTTTTTTTTTTTTTTGTATTTAAGAAAACGTGTACTATGTAGTTCAAGAGTTACTCATTTGAATATGTTGTGGCGAATCATAATACTACTGTGATCGGAACGCAGAGCTCTACGTTTTAGAATTACTGTAACGCATAAAATCCGTTCTGAGCGGGGAAAAAAAATAATAGAAATGTTGACCGATTACACAGAACTTACTAAATACGTTTGATGTGTTCAACGCGATGTAATATTATCGAGGGAAATGATAAGCGGAGATTATTGTGCACAGAAATGCATTTTATCTCGGTGGTTAAAAGATCAAAGAAAAAGGTCGTTGAACACGGCGGTGACGGCAGCGTTTGTGTACCGACGAACGCGGTTTTGCGTAGTCGTGCTTACTCGTAATGTACCGTGTACTAAGCGTTATATTTATGACGTGGGAGAACGTTGTTGTTACCTTCGTACCGATTACGACTTCTGATAGCTAAAAATCTTAAAGCTGTTGACGAGCACGCGTGTGTACGTACGTGCGCTCGTATGTGATCATCGTAAACGGCCGACGCGTCTGGTTTTCGCACTCAATGAAAAATACCGGTCGTTTTTCATCGTTGAAGGCACGATGATAATTGTACGTAATATGATAGGTTATATTTATTTGTTTTTTCATTTTTTCGTCCCATCCTTTGTGCCGAGGTTGACATGCCGGTCAATGTGTTCTCAACGATCAGCGGCAGCTCCAGGGGAGGGCCCTAGTGGCTACACCCCCCCCCAAGCCTGTACCGTATTTATAAAAAAAATGTATATTGTTAACAAAAAATTCATATCATAATATGGACTATCAAACGACACGTACAAGTATGTAGATAGAGCCTTAGAGGTATAACGGTTGAAAGGAGTTTCTCCACACTTCGGAGACTAAAAACCTGGCTTTGTTCAAGGATGACTGAAGATAGACTATCAGCATTATATCTAATTAATGTATATCATAAAGTAGATATTCTAGATCAAATAGATCATATTATTGATATTTTTGCCAATTTTAAAAATAGACGATTTGAATTCGTGTTGTAAAATTGTTGTTTTAATTTTGTTATAAGATTTTTTAAAATTACAACTTGCCTCTCCCCCCTAACCAAGGCTCTGGAGTCACCCCTGTCAACGATCGTTCAGGTTTTAGATGCGAGTCTATAGAGTCTATAGTATTGTGTTCACGCTAAGAGGTTAGGTACCTAGCGCTAAATGTTTCAGCCGCAAGACCTGAAATTGAAATTTGGTCTTCGGGAGTTGAAATAGTAAACCGAAATCAAGACCGGCTCAAGGTATAGGCGAGCTAGGCATCTGTCTAGAGCGACATTTTCAAAATTAAACCGAACATTTTTTTAGCTCTATTGGTGTTATATAAGAAAAATATTTAAATTAATTCATTCATGAAAACCACTTACCTATATAATAAAATATTGTCTAAAGTTATTATATTACTTTATATTACGACCTACGCTGAGCGTTTTCAATTATTTAAAAAATATAAATAACCACATATCCGATAGCCGCGGTAGTGATAGGTTTTGAGTAATAGTAATAGAAATCATTTTTAAGTCTTTTTACATATAATTTTATACATAAAATAAAAAATTAAAATTTTTTTTAAGTAGATATGTCACATAAAAAATATGGAAAGGGGCTAAATCATAGGTTCCCAAAGTATGCGCCGCGGCTCCCTAGTGCGCTGCGATGTATGTATAAGGGCGCCGCGCCGTCATGAAATACTATCGGGTTTAACATTTTCCTTATAATTAGTCATGCTATGACTTAGAGAAGGACGTCCTGAAAAACCTTGGATCAAAAAGGGCGCCTTGAGTTGAAAAAGTTTGGGAAGCACTGGGCTAAGTAAAAATAAGAGTTCAATTTTTTTTTTAGAGGTAGCAAAATTTGATTTTGCCTAATGCACTATTTTTGCTTGGGCCGGTCCTGCCCGAAATAAATATATTGGAAAAATATCTAATGGTTATCCCTTTCACATGTGCATTACAACTTAATTGTACTTAATTTGCAATCACTATTTTTACTAAAAATTTAGGTAGATTATTAGGATTATTTTTTTTAAACAAACTTCATGTACAAAATTGATCTAGTTGACCATGTTGAAATTCGAAATCATACATAACTAGTTTTTAATGAAATTTTAACCGTATTTTTTATAATTTTAATCAAATGAGTTCGCGGTCGATCAATTTTTGTTTTCGGCTATTATATTTGATTACTGTTTCTTGACCAAGCTGTGTTGGCGGTAAAGGAAAAGTAATCCAGTCAACAATTATATATATATATACATGTATAAAATGTACGATATATATTATAGATCGTCGGGAGAATAGTACCTAGGTGTAAATGTATTACATTACAATATTTTAATATATTAGCTGCAGGCTCTAAAATGGCGCGCAGTAGCAATTACAGAGTGTGTTGTTATAAAAAAATTAAAATGTGTAAAATGTAAAATAATTATAAAAATATAATGTACACTGCATGCATACGTGCATACGTCATAGAAGTTGTAGTTATAATAACGCTGACAAGTGTAGATTTAGAATTCATTTGTATGTCATATTTGCGTCAAGGTTCTTTTGCGTTAAATTTACTCAGTAAAATGTCAATAGAGTTGGCAGTTTAAAGAACCCAGGAGAGTTTTAATGAAACTTATTATTTCTTTCATCACGAAACAGTAGATGTTAATAATATTACGAATTAGGTCTAAAATTGTCTACACCGAAAGGGGACGGGTTGATCTAAATCCATATCGCTGTACACAATTTGATCCTGTACTGGGGCATATATTAGGGAGGGAGACGAAGAGTCGATCGTCCCCCCCTAAAACCGTATTTAAAGAATTGGTTACATATGAGATTCAAATTGTTTTAATGTGGATCATTTTATAATGAAATCAAATTACGCGTGGCTGTGAATACTGAATATTGGGCTTTTTGCCGGGTCCATACTTAGTGAAAAAATCAAATGAAACAGAAGCGTAACTTTCAAAACACAGACAGGTGTTAAAAAAGAACTACACAAAATCCGATTCTAAGTGCTATCGGTAGTGCCATAGTGAGGAACTTGGTGACCTTAGGGCCTTAAGAGACAGAGACCCCCTTTAACACAGAAATTATAATACAAATATAAATTATTAAATAGTGATTCATGAGCTAATAATAATTATAAAATATATTTATTATTTTATTATTTATTACTTATTTTATTTATAAAAACGCATTATATTATAGTATTATACTTAAAAATTAACTTTTCGAGCCTTCATTTGAGCAAACTTATCAATTACTTCTTCTAAATTCAATTGCCGTGCTCGCCCATTCTCAATGGAAATATTTACCAAACCACTCAGTCGTTCCTCTGCTATCGTATTCCGTAAATAATTTTTTATTATTTTTAGTTTTGAAAACGATCGCTCTGCTGCTGCAACTATAATGGTTAACGTTAAATACAAAATAAAAGCAGTGCATACATCAAGGTATGTTGTTGTAAGAGGAGAATGTTCAATTAATAAAATGTCTGCAATTTCTTTTGTTGTTTGTGACTTGTTCAATATTATATCCTTAAACATGATCGAAAAGATAGAATCTGATGAACAAAGTCTGGAGAAATATCGTGGTCATACTTTTTTCGTAGTATTTCTGCTTCTTTGTATAGTTCTTCGTCGTTTAGTTCAGATAATGAAATTTGTTGTTAGCATTTAAAAAAGTGAGAAACGTAAATAAAACTTTGAAATCTACGTTCCATTTCATTGATACCACGATCAAGTGTTGTATTAAATATTGCAACTTTAAATTTTTTTCCAGGTGATTCTAATCTTTGGTCTTGACAAATCTCATAAAGGAAAACTTTTTTTTTTGTGATGTCTTTGGTTTTTAAATGTTGGTGTTATGCCCCATGTTTTCGAAAGATTTGTAGCTTTTGTAAAGAATTCCAAAAAAATTCCTCTTATAATTTTCAAATTACTTGTTAATGTTTGTATTAGCCCCGTAGCTTTGTGAAGATCAATATCTCTCTGTTTTAACAATTGTGAGACACCATCTACTTTTTTTAGTGTAGCACTTACAAATGCCAACGTTAATACAAAATTGAAACTTTCAAGACATTTAACAAGTTGTTTAGCTTCTGAAATTTCGTTTTTATTTTTAGACAATAATACTATTTTTGTTAAAGCTTTTAAAATATTTAGAAAATTATATCGAATTAGAGAAATAGCTTAATGGCGTGATGACCATCTGGTAGAGCAAACTTTTTTAAATATTACTCCACCAACTGGTAAAATGTCAGTTAAAATTTCCAGCGTTTCCATTTAATGCAAAATAAATATAAAGTTTTTGTATAATGAAAAAAAAAAATTGAATTTCAATTGAGGCAGTCAATAGTATCATTTGAAACCAAGTTCAAATTATTGGTGTTATAGTGAATATACTCTGTAAGAGGACAATGAGCTTTTATTTTTGTTTGAACACCGTTATAAATTCCAGCGATAACAGCTGCTCCGTCATAGCTTTGTCCGCGTAATTTACTAATATTTAATCCATCATTTTTTATATTTTCTACTATTTGATCGGCAAATCCGAATGCTGAATGATCATTTAATAAACAAAATCCGAGAAATGATTCCTCTATCCTAAGTTTGTTCGGTTTATTGTCTTCATTTTTTTTAAATGACTATATGACGAATTCTTTGACTCATTTGATCCTGTTTTCTAATATCTTGTGTGGTATCAGTTATGTACGAAAAAAAACGGAACTTTTTGTGCATCAGAAATTATAGATTTATTTTACATATTTAGCAATCATATCGATTATTTCATTTTGTATTGCTGCACTTAAATAATTGATTTTCTTAGGTCCTCGTTGTAAAAGTTCCGATAATATAGGGTCATACATCTCAAGAAGATCGATGACTGCTAAGAAGTTATCACTGTTTTCACAGTTAATTTTTTCATTGTGACCTCGAAATGATAGATTTTGAAATCTTAGCGTCAGAGTAACATTTATAATACGTTTTATGACTTGCTTCCAAAATCCAACTTCTACGCTAATTTAAGTATTATTTTTTCCCACCGGTCTACTGTAAGACAAGCGATTATATGGGATAAATTTTTTTCTTGCAATTTAATTTTATTCGATATATGTTTCCAATCATTCATACCATTGGCCTTTGAACATGATGTACAAAATAACCAACATGATTGACAATAAACTAAATCAATTGATTTTGAGTAACAAATCCATTTACAATGAAACGTTACGTTTTACCTCTTGACTTTTTTCATTATAATGAGCTGTAGAAAATGAACGATATTTGCTACTAATCATTTTTTTCGGAAATGGTCCATCTAATTGATACGGTCCCTTAGAAATAATAAAAATTTTATCTAATGTATTCAATGTAATTATAAAAAAAAGCTTTGTCGTTTGTAAAATCTCCTATGATCATTGACTGTATCGCTTCTGATAAATCTGGGTTTATTGAACATTCAGTTTCATCATTCACACAATCTACAGTAGTTGTTTTTTTGAAATTTTCATTAATATTAGAAATTTGAATAGTTAAAAACGTAGATGGAAGTAATGATTGTGTCTATCGATAAAAAAAAAATATTATCTTTTAAGATTTAAGCCATGATACTAAAATACGTTCACTTTATCGGTACTCTCGACTTAGTCAAATAGTACTGAATAGCTGAATAAACAACAATTCGGTTTTATACTTTAGTATAACATTTATTTTATTTAAACTATTATAGACTGGTAATTTTAAAGTACTCACAATATCAGTTGTTTCCGTAGGCGTAGATTTCACAGTCGTACTTATTTTCAGGAGCATCTCTATTCAAAAAATCATTTATTCGTGGGAGTAGTTTTTCTTTTTCAATGCGTTGTTTTTTTAATTTCCTTTTTTAAACTTCCACTTAATTGTACAAGTTTAGACATTATTAATAAACAAAATAGCAAAAATAGTTGAAAATATATATTTAAATAATGTATAAAGTAAATGTAAAATGTAAATATAAATAATAACTTAATATAATATGTTTGTAGTAGACAACCCGACAGACGACAACGGACGTGTCGTAAAGATCATAATAGATTAAATAAACAGATAATAGAACTGCTATGCCTACATAATGGTGGATATTTTAGAAATAATATTTTTAGAATAGCTTATCTATATAACTAACCGCCCGTTTGAAAATACAGTGACGTTTATTATTAGATAATAATATACAAAATAATGAATGTTACTGCTGTACATATATTTTCGTTTCGTGTTTCAGATCAAATTTTTTTGTACGTAAATATAATTTAAAAAAAATTATTTTTTTTTTGTATGTAATAATAAAGTTCTTAAAGTTCCTGTGGCCCCCAATTTAAACATACCTCGGAGGCCCCAGCCTAAATACGCCCCTGGGACCGGTATTGGATTAAAAAAAAAAAAAAAACCACAAATATTAAAGATTCACCTGATTTAAATATTACCAAAAATTTTATTTGTAAATTTTAAGTCTGAATTAAAGTAAAAATTTGAGTCCCTCCCCCTAGAAGTAAATCTAAATACGACCCTGACCCTGTACGTAATGTCCATACAATTTCGAATTATAAACTCGAGTATGCGTGTAACGTTTGGATCGCATACGAAACGCGTTATATTTTTGTGGACTGATTCCCGTGGTAGTACGGTTGTACTCAGTCGCTTGCAGTATCACATAGTGAAACCGGAAACACTAAAACGTCGTAACATCGCGCAGATCGCGAGTTCGGAACGTCGCGACCACCACGGCTATGCTCGTGTGTCTCGCCCGGGTATAACTGCGATGTGTAACTTACCCCGACAGCAACAACGCACCGATCGTGATGAGAAAGAGAAAAAAAAATCTTTAAAAAAAAAAGGTTCAGAAATTTGACACCCGTGTGCGCGCACACATCACGTCATTACTTTACGGTATGTATGTAGGTCTCCGATCTAGTATTCACGCTACGGAAGACTAATAGTACCTCAGTGTGATTGCGGTGGCGGTCGTGATTAAAATCGCAGTTTTTTATTTCGTTTTTGTACACGCAATAACATTTTGGGAGACATCATTTAGCGGTGAAAATGTTTTAAACGGTACGATCGGAACCGCGACCGTAGATGCCAGCAGGTAAAATACGCTTCCAAAACTTCTATGAATGATTTTATTACATACGGATATGTTTACGCGAGTAATGACAGTGTACAATGTACACATTAACGTTATTGCGATAAGTTGTACGACGTAAAATACATTTTAAAATAATATAGTTTCGATGGTCGAGTGCGTTTTGATTAGTTTTCTTCAAAAATATAGTTTTGTATGGGTTGCATTTGATTATTTGGTTATTTCATTATGAAATACTTTCTATAACAATAAATATGAACATTTTATTGATTAAGATGAGTCAACGGCCAAGAGCGTATTTGAGGGGGGCAAAGGGGCATTTGGCCCTTCATGGCTCGTATTTTTTTTTTAATATAATACATTGATTTATTTGAAAAATGTAATGTATAAATAATTAAGAATATAAATTAGCTAGCCTATCATTATAATATGATAATAAATTCAATAATAAGTTAATTGGATCACGGATATTAATTTTTGTTTATCTTTTTATATCATAACATTTTTGGTTGTGGAATGAATAGTAGTATTATCTTACACGGATATTGCTACGGTTATGAACATGTATATAAGTCCTTCATAATTTTACTCGCCTATTTTTTTTTTTTTACAACATAATATCTGGTACTTTTTGTTGTGCATAAGTATTTAGTCATTTTTTTGTGCACAAATGCATGCATATTTGTGTATTTTATAAAGCTAGAAGCCCCTAAGCCAAATAATAATTATAATAACTGACAATATTTGTTTCCATATTCTTTAACTTGCAAATATTGGCCAATAATATATTTTTGTAGCTAGAAAACATGATTAAGATCAAGAATAAGCCAGCGTAGACTAACAGGTTTGGCTTTGCTGCATGTGCATAATGATATTGTATCCATTGATAAAACAATCAACAAATTTACAAAAATGAAAAAAAGAAATTTGGATTTTATTATTTGACTACTTACCAACCTTATGTTTTCTACTTAGATATTTGTTAAATTAAGTTAGCATACAAATTGTTACGACGAAAATTATTTTATCAATTTATTTGTCGTTTTTTTTTTTTTTTTTTAAAACCTTTTTATACTTACATGGTAATCCTGTTTATATGATATAAGTACGTTGTAGGTACCTACATACTTTTTATAAAAATTTTACACATGAATGTATGCAATACTGTTTTATTCAAAAGTATCAGTTATCGCCATCTGTTAGATATAGCTGCGGT
>NW_020273058.1:0-11276 GCF_003268045.1 Sipha flava
TGGGCTCTGCCCGCACAGGTTCGAATCCTGTCCGCAGCGTTTTTTGCAGTTTTTTTTACCGTTTTTTTTCATTCAATTAAATATTAATACAAAACATAATAACTATTGTTTTTACAAATCTTTAAGTTTATGTCTACTTATATATATATATATATGCAAAGAAAATACTTTCTTGTTTTAATATTATTATTATTATTATTATTATTATTATTATCAAACATATACAGTGGTCTGGCGATATGGGTAATCAAGAGGCGGCCGCTTCTCAGTTTTTTGGAGGGTGGGTTGTCAAGGCCGTATCTAAAAATCTTTTTCGGGAGGGATCCAAAACATGTATGTTGTAATTTTATTGAATTAAGATTTTAACTTTTGATATTTAGTTAAAAATAAGACAGAAAAAAATTTAATCTTCTTTTATTAAAATTAATATCATATTTTCATATGATATTATGATATAAAATTTAAAGCAGTCAATGATTAATTGGAGCTTAAGTCATTTTTGACTGAAAATATTTATGTTGGTATTAAAAATAAATAAGTATTTTAAACATTCGTAAAATATTGAAGAAATTTCGGGGGGGGGCAGATACCCTGGACCCCCCCAGATACGGCCTTGTGGGTGGGTGTCGACAAAATGTACTTTCCTCTGAAAATTGATGAGTTTGCCACGCCACTGTATATATATATATATCCTATTATTGCGTTTACATTTGTATGTACAAACTTTTGTTTGATTTACTCTCACCAGCAGGCCCGGATTAATACTATCGTAGACTATAGGCCCCTAGTCCTTGTAGGGCCATTGTCCAGTATTTAAATGGTTAAGAAACCTTCTCTTTAGAAGAAGAAGTGTTGAACCTCATGCAGTGTTAAGCTTTTAAAAGCAATAATATTTACAATATAAAAATCAAATCTAAACTTTTATATGATAACTATTATACATTTTTATACGATAAAAGTTTTCACAAATGTTGAAAAAAATTCATTTTAATCCAAAACATATATAATATAAATTGTCAAAAACTAAAAAAAAAAAATTGTTATGCCAATTTGCATAATTTAAATCGTAGCCACACATTTTCGTAGGCTCAAAAATGTTCGTGGGCCCTAGGCACAGTACCTATAGTGCCAATGCGCTAATACGTCCCTGCTCACCAGTCACCATATGTCTATCTCGGATATCCACTACTAATGAGTATTTGTACATAAGTCATAATAAACACGGAACTAAAAAACTTTTAAACTATAACAGTCGCAGTTCTTAAATTATCGGTATTGAAATCTATCTGACATTTAAAACAATCACAAATACTATATATAAAAATATATTACATTTGATAATACTGTTTTATGATTAATTCTTGGGATGATAAATACAATTATAGATTTAACAAATATATATATATATAATACAATAAACTCGTACCGTTGAAATAATGTTTTAATTATCATTGAATTAACAATGTATCGTTAATTTAACAAAACAACTACAGTAATATTTGACAATAAATGCATTAATTAAATAATATTTCTGTTATATTGATAAAATAATGTCATTGCAATAAATGTAGATTTTTTAATTTCCTACAAATCTATATGTCAGTATAACTAATAGTATTTTTTTCAGTGTATAATTATATGAAACCATTATTTTTTATTTAACCATTAATTTATACTTAATTAAAAAACAGATTCAAATAAAATTAATGTTGATAAAGATACCAATTGTTTTAATGCACAACTTAATTAGAGTATTATTCGATAAGTGCATTCTTAGTCCGTCAGTAATACATCAAAAGTTTTCATTTATTTTATCCAAACTGAAAAAAAATGTAAAATAATTAATTATTCTGATTTGCGATATATATATAATTAATAGTGTATAACAATATTTGGTATTCTAATACATAATCTATATATATATATAATATTTTTAATTTAAATAAATTAAAATAAATGAACATGAACTATCAATATCTTCTTAAATACGCAAATTTATTGATTTTTAGTTTATATTTTATGTATTGAAAATTGTATTTAAAATAATAATAATTAACTCAATTATTTAACCGAAAATTAGTGTACAAGAATTGAAGAATATAATATGATGAGAAATAACAAATATTACATTTAAGAGCACTATACTACACTATAAAACTATTAAATATTTAATACTCCAAAACATATTAATACCTTTAAATAATGTTATATTTAATGCTCTTATAATCCTTTTTAGGATCGATGTTAATTTATAATTAGTATAGTGTATAGTACATTAATAATTGAAAAAACAGACAAATCTGGCTATATATAAATACATTGCTTTATGTAGTAATTTACAAAGCACATTGCATGTTTATGTAAACTCAATATACAAAGCTTAGAATATTAATGTTTTCATTACGATTTATAATACATGAGTGAGTTGGATATTATTAATTAAAATGTGAACTGACGTATCAAATATGCAGAAAAACGTGTACGCTAATCACTACAGTTTAGATTACTAAATACATTAACATAATGCAGTATATTTGAAATATTACAAACTGTATAATATGTAGGAACATAATGTGTTTTTTTTTTATATACTCAGGAATTCACTAAAATATAAATATTATTTCGCAGGATATCCCACGAATATTTACTAAGTTATTATGTGGCAGGGAAATGGAATCTTCATTACCCTATCATTTTAAATTAGGTACTAAATCTCCATGGGACACAAATCCAGAGAAAGGGAATGGGTTTTCGGAGATCATGTCAATCTCTCAGTTACAGCGCAATTTTTTATTATTCGACATGTTAATAATTTCCTACATCAATTAAAAAAAAATTTTATAATACATCATTCTTTACTTATTCACAGTTAAAAATTCGAGTTTATGAAAAACATTAGTATGTTCATATATCTACAATGATATTAATAGCGTTAAAAATATTTGTTTTTATTTTTGCATGATTGACTTATGAAAATAGCATATTAATTAAATATACGAGATATTACATATATATCGTATATTTAAAACAAACTTTTATAGAATCTCTCTGGTAATGCATAAGCTATTAATTAAGTTATAGATAAGCTAAAATGTATAATTGTAAGAATACAAATATCACCAAGTATCATTAAACGTATAGGTAATTTTATTATTTGAACATCTTGAAACAGTAAAAAGCATGTTATATATTATATTTTTCTGAATAGTTATTAAATAATTTGTATGCAGTAAAGTAAAACATTCTCCTGTAAGTTTTGAATTCTTATTGTTGTTAATATTCTTATTTAGTTGTAAGAATATGGTATTTTGATGTGAGTTTACTGTAATTATGAAAAATTATTAAGATATTCTCATTAAAATGTTTAAAACCTCATCAAAGTTAATCTGGTGAAAGATATAATATTGTTAATCATTAAAATAAAATAATATATAAACGAAAAAATACATACAATGGTCTTAAAAAATAAGCCGAGAAATGTTGGTATGTGTTGTATTATTATTGTTTTATGGTTACTGAGAAAATTAAAATCAAAACAACTATAAATTGACAAAAAAATATAATGATACTTGTATTTTTTTGTATATGAGTTCAAAAACTAAGTATATTGCGTAATTTTAGTTTAACGTATTAAAAATTAAGTTGTTTTATACATGATTATTATACGATTTTATTTCAGCATTCTAAATTTAAGAACTAAAAAATATAAGAAATAATTAAAAAATCATCGCTTGTTAAAGAAATTACCATTAACCATGTATACCATTCTATTTCGGAAAATGTATAAAATAATTAATTCCTGAGATTTCGTATAATCTCAATAGGGTCATTTGTCAAAAAATATGCTACGATCTCGGCGGAAAAATGATGGCTTTTTCATTTAAAACCAAATATACGGCACAAATAAAATACATTTACGTAATTGACCAAATAGAATGCGGTATCTACTCGTATAATGCGTCTAAAAAATATTCAAGTCCTGTAATATTTCTTGAACAATTGGATTTGAAGTTAAAACATATTGTCCCTGTAAACGTAAGTATTAGCCGTTTTTATTTTGAGAAAAGAAAAATATTTCATAACAATTATAATATACATAGCGCACGCATCTGTATGCGACATTGTGCAGTTGTTGCGTAAGAGAAACTTTTGAAGTCCCGAAATAGCGACGGTCCCCGAACGAAAAGATAAAAACACTAAGCTGTATTATGAAAGATATCTAAGGATATCATGTACAATCTAACTAAAAAGAATAAAAAAAAAAACGGAACGAAAAATACAACACACGTTCTCCGGACGCGTTCATACGAGTGTAAGCGGCGGCTGCTGTAGTCCACGAAGAGGGAACGAGCACATCGTAACTGGACGAAACGTGCAATTTTCAGCCGAAGAATATTTGAATGATTCTCAATCGCCATCTTCATGATAATGTTCAGTTTATGGTCGGGCCGACGTCATTAGTGATCCTAGTTCTTGTTATAATTGTTGTTTTTGTTGTTATTGTTGTCTTACGTAAGGGCTACCGTCGTCACCATAATAATATGACTCCATAATACCAAAATCAAGAAATGAACAGGAAGTCAAAACAAGGAGAAAACATATTTAAAATGAAAATCGCAAAAAACGAAGTGATTTCGATTTTAAAATTAACTTGATAAAATTAAAAATTTTTGAAATGGATGACCCACCAATTGAAGAAGGGTGTATTATAATCGTAAATTTAGATCTACGATTTTGTCGACAGTTATGTGTTTTTAAAATTCAATTTTAAATCAATTCGTTAACTTTTTAAGGATCTAGATTTTAAAAGGAGGACCCACGCATGTATAAATGCGCTAGGGCATACAGGTATAACAATATTAGTTAGTTCATTATTTCAGTAGACATATTAATTCTGTTACCTCACCACTAGAAAACGATCAACAGTTTGAATATCCATCAATAACTTATAATGTTTAGTAGTTTAAATGTTTCATTCGACGTCAAGAAAACTGATAAAATTCTTCATAAATGTTATTCATTGCAGAACAATTTTATAAATGCCAAATGTTTTGAAAAAAATTACCATCCATAAATAATTTTTTTTAATATAAAATAATTAAGTATTGTTTTTGCGGAATACTTCCTTTCAGATTTTGTTATAAACTAAGATTGTGGATTTTTATGGAAATTCCTACAGTCTTATCTCAATGAATCAAATATTAATGAATATGCTGTTTACTACAGATCAATTAATAAACAACTTTGATCGTAATTCCTTAGTAAAAACGTGTTTTATTCATAACAACTTTAGCCGTAGGACAAAAGAAATTATATCACCGTTATTTACTAAAGACATATGATAAGCTTTAAATACGTCTACAAAAACAATTATTTGGGCACATGATATTATTTCATGATAAATTATTTCTTTTTTTATGGCACATTATACGGTTTCGTAAATGAACGTAATAATATATAATCTGTGGATGGTGGATAAGCTTAAGTCTAAAATTATTACATTAATATATTTTGATAAATTTCGTGTTCAAATATAATGTAAAAATATACGTTCATCGCTTGGCGGTAACGATCTTTTTTATCGAATATCCGAAGTTTCCTTCACCCTAACCGTTTGCAACCCTTTCATTGAAAAGTCTATCATCATCTCGAGCCTGGTATTGCAGTTAGGAATGGATGTCTGCTGTTGAGAACATTCTTAAAAATTCCCATTTATGTGTTATCTTTTTGTTGACACATTATCATATAAACGTTTGGCAGAAGATTCTTGTAAGTTGGGATAATCACATACTATAAGTGTGTGATATCGATACGCATATATCTAGTTATAAACTTCGTACAATATAATATATATGTGAATAGTAAGTTATGCATGTATATTAAAGAATAGTTTTTACGAATTTAAATATATAAACATTTATTTTCCCCAAAGCTTATAAAAACAAGTCTATTGAAAATATAGGATAACAATTATACTTCTATCAGAAATATTTTATTTCCATTATATCTATATATCTATATTTCTTTTGTGTTAAAAAATAAAAAATAAATTACATTTAAACATTATTTATATATTAATATTAGTAGTTACTTTATATACTACAATATGAAATTTTCTTCAATAGTTAACCCATATTTAATTACCTTGATTTTATCAGTACTACTCAGTGCTAAGTACTCTATTAATATTTAAATTTGTTTAGGTAAATTATTAGTAAACTTTAAACAAATAATTTTTTCAATATTTATATAATATGATTTTTATGTCAGCATAATTACAATTTTTAAATGTTTGTTCATCTGATGCTTATATTATACCAGATATATAGCAAATAATTAAAATAATTTTTTACATGATTTTAATACAAGATCATCAGAAAATGTAATTTTATAATTTTCTAAATCAACAAATTTATGACTAATATATTAAGATATTAAAAATGATAATGACCTACCCATATAGTTATGAGTACCTACCGACGGACGAAATTATATGGAACATTTTGGTATTTTAATTTACTTAGAAAATCATAATTAGTTCATATTATTTCAACACTTAAATATAAACAAAGATTTAAAAAAAAAATCTTCATTTGCTCTCGAACAAAAATTGAAAATAAGTCATTGTGCTTATAGACAATGGAGTGATTGTACACATCCAGTGCCATCTTAACTGTCAATAACACCTTAGAGTAACAACATTTGACCTAACACCTTAATTTCCCAAAATTTTTTGTTGTAAAAATGACTTCACATTCATAGAGTTAAATTTTACTCATTTCTTAAATATTTTTAGTGTTTAATAATTAAGGTACCTAATTATTATTTACTATTATTATTTTAGTCATATTTATTTTATTTGGATACTATTTCAAAATTGACATTTCATTATCTTGGCTAAATAATAGTAAATAATAGAAAAATTACTTTTTTTTAACAAAATCATAAATAAAAATTATATAAATGTTTGTATTCATCAATTACATACTACAATTATATATAATTTATTAACATAAACGCTCAGGATAAATATTACAATTAACTTTTATATTTTTAAAACAACATTATAAAAATAAATAATAATTATAATGTTTTTATAATTTTATAACAGATAAATATTCCAACATTTGAATATTATGTATAAATCACTCTTGGAATAAACAAAGGCATTTTCCTTGATTTAAATTTCGCAAATTTTTCAACGATATTAATAAATTACATTCTGCTTTTCTGAGTAGGAATTGTGTGTATACAATTGCCCCAGATAAGTAGGGTTTGTTTACTGAACTATCCGAATTCATTCTAACTGATACTTTATAAATGGGTAACACTTTTTTTTTTTTATTATTATATATTTACAAACTGTGTTTGACATCACAATAAGTAAATTGTATAATGTATGTATATGTTTAACTTGAATAATATGAAGAGTGAGGCCATCCAGTGATGGAATCCAACGTGAATTTATTTTAGACTAGCAAATCTCTACAATATTTTCTTTTGAGCCTATGGATGGTATTTATGAGTTGAATAGATGAGATTTTGCGATACTAATGGGTTAGAATGGGAAGGTAGTTTGGAATTAGAAAGAACTGTAATGTTTGGTGGCTAATTGGTCAACTTACTCGATTTTTAGGTCAGAGTGTAGTGAAGAGCTGGATATAAACCAAGGTGCAGACGTTATCATACAGAGGGTAATGGACTGGAATGCTTGTATGGTGTGAATTTGGGACGGCTTTGCACAGCCCCAAATTTGGATTGAATATGCTCATATTGGTCGCAAGAGAGATTTATACATAATAAGCTTGGTGTGTATTGGTAGTTTTGACTTTAAAATCGGATGAAGTAGGTGAAGGCGGCTATTGAGGGTTTTTCTTTTTTTGTTTAAGGTGTGGGCCCCAGGTTAATTTTTTATCAAGCATAATTCCGAGATATTTAACATTAGAAGATGATGAAATTTGAGTGCCTTCAAAATGAAAAGATTGAGGTTCTGTTCTTTTTAAACTAAATGGTACATAAACAGATTTGTCTAGATTTATTTTTATTCGCATTTGGTTGCCCAATTGTTGATGGAATCTATGTGTATTTGTAGACAATTGGATGTTTCGTCAGGGTCATTACTAGCAGAAAGTATTGCGGTATCGTCTGTGTAAGTAGCCATGGTAGTATTTGTTGTAACTGGTATGTCTGCCGTATAAATATTGAATAGATCAGGAGAGAAGAAGTCACTGCCTTAGGGTATACCAGCTTTAATGAAAAAGTGTGATGAGTATGAGCTTCCATACCGGATTTTGTAGGAGTGGTTTTCGAGATATGAGCGAATAATTAGATAATATGGTATAGGTAGAAAAAGTTTAAATTCGTATAGTAGGTATTCATGCTATACTCGGTCAAAAGCTTGCGCTACGTCTTGGAAAACCCCAGGACAAAAATTGTTTCATTTCGAAGGAAGATGATATTTTGTCTGTCAGCCTGTGACTTTGGTGGACAATAGAATGCTTTGCTCTAAAGCCAAATTGAGAGTTTGGAATAATTGTATGGGTTTGCATAATGGGTCTTATTCTTTTGAGTATTATTTTTTCGAACATTTAAGCTAGAGTTGGAAGTAAGCTTATCGGCCTGTAGAATGTGACTAAAGTCTTTGGTTTATTTGGTTTTGGTATAAGTATTGCAAATGACAACTTCCATATTAGCGGGAAATATGATAATCTTAACATAGCGTTGAAGATAAAAGTAATTAGTAAAATGGGTTTGAGAAGAAGATTTTTCAGACATTTATTGGTAATTAGGTTGTAATCAGGTGATTTCCCATCTTATAATTTTTTAACTAAAAATAATATATCGTTTGACCAGGTATGTTTAGCAAATAATGACACAGGAAGATGGCTGTTGATAAATTGTTCGATGATTTCAAAGTGGTCAGAGTTTGGTATTATATCGGCGTGAGGTGTAAAAATTTTCAATAAGTGTTTACCGAACAAATTGGCTTTTTCGATATCGGAAATGTCCAAGGATTCATCTGAGTCTGTTATGGGAGGGAGTTGGTCCTTTATTCTAAGTAAATTTATAGTTGTTTTCCAAAGAAAACCGTCTGTTTGGTTTAGTGATTGGTATTTATTTTCATAAATTTCGGATTTATGTTTTATTAATTTTTTTATAGTGTTCGCTAAATGGTTAAACAGTTTTTTATCAGATGGATAATGATATTTTTGCCACCTAGAGTATACATGCCATTTTTCAGAAATCAGATTTGAAATGTTTACAGGTAGAGATTGATTATTTGTGTTGTGTTTACTTGATTAGGTTTTAATATGTGAGGATTTAAATATAGCAAATTGAATTGACATTACAAGGATCTGAGCAGCGCTTTCTATATTTTCCTTATTTTTAAGAGATATATTAAGGTAAGTTGTATTTTGCATAATTTCGGAAAATTCGTTCCATTTGATTGGGTTTTAAGATAATGATGGGTGTGGAAGAATTGGTTCTATTGATACAATCATAGTTAAAAGGATTGGGGTGTGATCCGAAATTAGGTCATTTAGGTTACTAACAAAATGTTTTATGAGTCTAGGTAGTGACGATAAAAAGAAGTCTTGTATATCTGGGTGTCTGTTATGATGTTGGGGCCAATAAGTGGGGCCTTTTGGACTTATGAACGTGTACGGTGTATTTTTGGTTATTTTTTGGAGCATTTTGCCTCTTTGGTTTTCTAAAAAGCAGCCCCATTGCGAGTGTTTAGCGTTAAAATCGTAACCCATTAAGAATTGTTGATCAAGGGATTTTAAAAATTGATTTAGTTGTCTTGAGGATATGGCCAGGTGAGAAAGAAGATAAATAGAAGAGATTTTGGTTGGAACGTGATTTAATGTTATCTGAATAGTTGTCGATTGGATGGGTAACATTTATAATGAATTAAATAATTTATTATAACATGATATAAATATATTTATTATATATTTGGGTAATACTCTAATAGTATTCAATTATAATGAATATTATGAAGGGTTTGGATTTTATAGCATTTGTTATAGAATACAGATAAAAATAGAAAAGGGAGGTTTAAATTTGTTTTATGCACTAGGGATGCCAAAAATGAAATTTTATTTTGCTATTTTTTTTTCATATTTATAGTATTTTAGATTTTTAGTACACCAATTTCTAAGTTTTGATGCTATTATTTGCCAAACACATAATAATATAATGATTTATTTAGAATTTATCATAAATATTGTTTATGTTGATTGATGAACAGTTTTATTTATATACTCGTACTATAAGAAAAATTCTCCCATTTTTTGTTTTTCGTCCCATTTTTTCATGTTGTTAACAGAAGTTAGTTTTTTTTTATACATAAATATATTAATTAATAAGAGTATATTGAAGTCAATAATTCAAATAATAAAATCAATTGTCAGTTAAAGGTTATAAACTTAGTTACATTTTAATTTGCAATATCATTTATTTTAATTTTTTTACTTATTATTTTAGGTCAGGGCATATTTTAAAGTGTTTTTGGTCATATTACAGTGCGTATTTCAGTACTTTACAACTATAAGAAATCCGAATCCAGGTAATTATAGTTCACACGTAATATTCGTCATAATATAAAATCAAGTCAACTGTCATTATTAGTACTTGTAAATATTATTTACACAATTTCATATTTGATAATATAAAAATTGTATAATTTGATAGGTAAAATCGTCTTAGATATTTCAGCATAAAAGAATTAATGAATTTAACTTGTCTAATGCAAAACACCTAATTTTTCTAATTATCGTCGATATTTATGACGCCCCATAAACCCGTAATACGAGTACATTGTTCGTCTTACGGCACTTGCTCCCCCCCTCGTCGGGACGGTCATGTACACGTCCGAACAATAATTGGGTCCGGTACGGTTTTTCGGATTACGATGGCCCGACCACAGGATTATATTTCTCGAGCAAAGACGGATATCCGACCCGTAAATCGTTTTCGCATTGTACGCGGTAACAGCGTTCCGAACACGGGCGTCGGAAACGACGACAGGGATTGCCGTGGACAAGGGAAAGGTCGAGGGAAAGGAAAAAGATTGCGCCGCGGCGTACGGGATTCTGGCCGTTTCGTCCGCCTTGCACGAACGGCACGGGAGCAGGGGCGCGAAACGGTAAGCGTAAACAGTCCGTCGCGGACCCCTCTCCCCCCGGCCCCGAGGGGACCCAGGTCGCACGGTTATCGCGTCGAAGTACAGCGGTTTACACGCGGTTCGAACGTACACGACGCGCGTCGTG
>NW_020273058.1:16276-56871 GCF_003268045.1 Sipha flava
GGAGGGGCTCGACTTGTCGGCGGGTCGAGGTGTACGCGCGCGCGCACGAGCGCTCGGCGACGGCGGCTTACGGACGGGTGGCGGGGCGGTGAACGCGCCGGGGATAAAATACCCCCAGGGCGGCCCCGGGGATGTGATTGTGTGTATGGCGTGTGTACACCCGACCGCCGCCGCCGCCGCCGCCGCCGCGACCGTACACACGCACGTATTGATGTGTGTATGACCTCTCGACCTGCGTCCCGACCGGGCGGCGGCTACTTTTCTCGCTCGCGCACTTAGTACACACACGCGCGTACACAAATACACTTGATCGCGCACATAAAATACACGCACGTTTTACGTACCGAGCGCGCGCCCGCAAAGTCTAGACGGCCGATAATTATCATCGCTGCGGCCGCAGACAATGTCGCCGCCGCCGGTAATTGTTCGCGCCCAACCGTGTTCACCGCCCGCTCGCCCGCCCGCCCGCCCGTGACGACGCTGCGGACCCGCGCGGTACACCTATGCGCCGCGCGCGTTTATGCCGCCTCGTCGTCGGCCGACCGAGTGAAACGGATCGCGGCGAAACCTTCGGGTCGAAAATATTTCGCCGTGAAAACGCTTTTTGGCCGTCGCGCGCTTTTCGGTGCGTTCCGCGCGCGGCGGGCACACTTCGCAGACCACGCACGGACCGTGTATAATATTATAAGCTTCGTTGTCGCCGCCGCCGCCGCCGCCGCCACATACGGTTGGCAGTCGTGCGAACGGTTAGGCGGATGCGCGCGTGTCCCTTCCTCCCGTCGCGGGACGCCCGAGCGCCGGTCGCCTCTCCGCTCCGCGATCCCAACTTCTCCCGTTTCGTGCGGCATTCGTTATCGCGTCGCTTTCCGCGGAGTGTCTTCGTCGTGGTCGTCGCGGTGTCCACTTGATGAGAGCACGCGTTCGGAAACGAAAAAAAATACGAAATGTGTTCGACACGCGCGTTTTCGTCGTGACGACGATCGCCGGAAACGACGGTCGAACGATAACCACAACAGTTGCAGTCGAAAACCTTGCGTGCGCAAATTCTCGTATACACGTTAATCGCGCCCCATCGGTACAACATAAATACACGTATTCGGGTATAGGTTTTTAATATATACCGTACCGTTTGCCGTTTACGCAAACGCGGACGCCGCGATACGAAAATAAATACGCCGCCGCCGCCGCCGTCGCCGAGTAGTAGTAGTACTAATACCTCCGTATACCTAGACCACGCGCGCGGTCCGGCACTTGTCCAGTGAAAGTTTATACTTTTTTTTTTTTTTTCGTTTTTCGTTCCATTACCGCAGTGCACGCCAGTGTGTGTCGTCCGTTCATGCCGCGCACCGTAACATAGTCTTCGTACCGCAACAGTTGACACTCGACCGCCGCCGTCGACAAAGAGGTACGTAAACACGAGCATGCATCGCCGTATTATACGGTTTTTAACGTTTTCACGGTGATTTGACGACGAGCACAAGACGATATCGTTGTCGACGTCGTCGTCCTAGGCCCTCGTCGGAATACACGAACGTCTTGATCTTGTCTACGCGCTTCGATCTCGACGCTTTTGGTTAATGGCGCGTGCGTGCGAGCTAGAATAGATTTCGATAACCGTGCGCGAGCGAGAGTAATATTACGCGGAGCGGTCAGGGATCAATGGTGTGGGGCCCCGTTGCGGGACGCGGCGGAGCGAACAAGACGAGGCCGAGCTGTTCCGAAAATAATCGACCATCGTAATACGGCAGCCGCAGCGGCAACACCAACGGCGGCGGCGGCGGCTGTAGCAGTAGTAGCGGTGTCCGCAGCAGCCCCGGGGCGACGTTTACTACGTCCTCTCCCCCGCACCATTTGTCCCGACGACGACGACGACGACGACGCCCGTTGTAAAAATATCTCTTCGCTCTCTCCACCGCTGCTCGATCAAAAAAATTTGAATAAAACGAATCAATTTGATAAACAAACATGCGCGCGCCCGCGCGTTCGTATACAGTTTTACGAACAGATTTGGCTTACCGGATTACATTTTTTTTTATAGATGTTCCCCGCTATAAATTGTTACGTCACGCGCTGGCGACGCTAACGGTTTTCCTTTCCACTCGCCCGCTGAGATCGACCCTGGCACGCTCGAATTCAAAACACGGTCTTGTCCTTTGGTTTTTTCCCCAACAAAAAAAAACATCACTTTTGCGAGAAACTCGCAGCGAATTCGTGTCAACGAAACACCGAGCGCAACGTTTTCAATGTCGTTCTGGCACCGAACGCTGGAATTCGCCCGAGAAAGCCGTTATCCTCATAGCGCGTGTCGCACGGGTCATACGTTCAATTAACGAAAACGGATAACGTTCCGAGACGTTAGGCTTCTCAGGGCACACGTGTCGAACGCGCATTCGTAGAAGAATTCGCTCGTCGTGACCATCAAGAACAGCGGTCGCAGGCGAAGCCGTTCCTTCCAAGTCTTGGATCGAGATGTATGTAAGATCCGCGATTTTCGGTTTTCGATTTTAGTCATCAATTTAGTGAAATATTTTCCAAATGTCACCGGGTATGAGATACCTACGTATTTTAAAATCGACTCATCGACCGTGTTCGTGCACCAATCGTTTAACAACGACTTTAGCACAACGCGCAAATGCGTTTAGAGATTGATTTCTATGTAATTCATAAAATATAACCGTGATTTATTCTTATTGTATGTTGTTTATCAATATTAAAAAATAATTATAAATGCGTATAAAGTAAATAATCATCAACATAGTATTTTTACGAGTAAAATATTTACTCGATTAATTTAATTCAATTTCTATACAACTACACTATACTTTAAAAATATCCATACAAGTTTTTTGTATCCAAATAATGTGCGAATATTGTTATTATAAATTATTGAAAATAATAAGGAACACATGACACTGCAAAGTCGGCGTAATATCGTGAGTCTTATGAGAATTATTTTAATGATCGGAATTTTGAACGTGTTGAATTCGAATCTAATATAATGACTTCCACGTAAAAATCAATAATTTATTTTTATTTTCTTGCGCCGTGCTCTTTTCATTTTTATACATTTAAATAATTAAAATAATCAATTGTTTAAATACATTATTACTTAGATATAGATAGCCCAAGCTGGGAATTTTTAATATAAAACCAACATAAAAAATACTGTTTATTATTCACTTTTCCACTGGTTTACTCATTCGGTTGCAGAATATTAACAAAGTAAGCGAAACTGGAATAAAAACGATAGCGAAAAAGGCTGCATGATGATTCTTTATAACGATGAATCGTAAACATTTAATCTTTATTTTTTCGTTTTATTACTTGAATACATTTTTTAAAAGCTTAATAGAAAAAAAATAATAGATTAAACGAGAATAAACTACATCTACCGCTGGACGTTGCAGATGGGGTGTATCTAATGTAAAACTCTTAAAGCACTTAAAGTTTTATTTCTCAAAAATCTTTCTTAAACTGAACCACATAATTATAAATCAACTGTTTCTTCTGTCTTGCTCTGCTTAAAATCTAAAATAGGTTTTAATATCACTCGTTAATTATATTGCAATTTTAAGCCGCTCGTAAAATTTAGTTGTTTACAATAATCGTACATGCGTTAATGCGTTATGGATAAAATTTGTCCTTGACCTTTTGCTTTAGAGTAGATATATCATAAGACTCATTTCATTATTGAAATTTTGTTTTTAATAGCTTAGTAAATTTTTGTTTACAACTTTCAAAAAAGGAAAATGTTTCCTATTATCACGTTAATAATATTAATTACATACTACGAGTTATAAAATGTTAATATTATTTAAGAGACATACTCGTATTAATCGTGTATTATTGGCTGGTTATTTTTTTAACTCTTCTTTATTTATTTTTTAGTATTTTAAAATAAATATTGTGGTTCAATAGCATGACATATTCGTAGCATTCGAGATTGTATTTAATATGCGTTAATACATGAAAGAAATGTATAAAACGTATTTTCACCTAAATATTATTAATTAAATATTACGGTTTGATGTTTGACGTCATATCTTTCACTGAAATAATTCAATCATATTATTTTTTGAATGACACTAAATTTACTGTGATGCATTGAATTACATTGAGTCAATGGCATTTCCCTAGGATGAAAAGTAGACGTGACACAAATTAATTTATCAAAATCTTTTCAGCTGTCATATAATGAAGTAATATAAAAGTTCAAAAATGTCTGTGGACGATAAAAAATAATATTCTATTTATAAATGCAAATTAATTATGAATATATTATTTTATATTTCTTATTCAAAAACAATGTAATGAAATTGTCTGATTTCAATTTTGCTATATATAACAATTAGACGTATGTAATTAAACCAACCATTAGCAGCTGATAATTTCATTTAAATCTCGAAAAAAACCTATAAACAATATTTTTCTATTTGGTTTTCTTCATTGCAGTGTACACAGTATTGTAAGTAATAGGGTGAGTGGTTTAGAGTTGAACTTCCCCATATTGAGAAAAATTAGATTAGTAAATAAATAGGTAATAATAAAATAATTATTACCTAAATATATCAACTCCCTTTAACTTATTTTTACCTATTCCCTTAAGTATACATAGTATATATAAAGCACCATGAATATTTGGTTAACATTTAAGTAAATTTAAATTAAACAGAATTCAAGAAATTTAAAATAAAATATAAATTGTAACAAAATTTCAGAAATGTAAATATAAAACAATAAACATTTTTTTTAATAAATATTTGTTGTGTATGACGTAAGTTTTCTTAAAAAAAAAAAAAAACGTGTAGCTAAATTAACAACTATAATATATAAAATGGAATCCAGTTTAAAATTTGTCTCCATAATGACGTTATATTTTAATGTAAATATTTTTCGTTATAAATGTTATAACATTTGAATTATTTAAAACCTAACTTTTCTATACGACACTAATTTATTAGAAAATTTACAAGAATGCCTGTGAATTATTAAAATGTATGAATATTTTCTCGGAAGTATTTATAAATTATAAAATACATTATGTATTTATTAATATCAAATCGATATTTATCGTATATTGGTTATTAAAGTTAGTTTAGTTCCAATAGTTCATAACTACTGATGTTTAGAAAATAATTCCAAAATTTTAAATTCTAATTAAATTAATAATGGGTATTCAAAAACTTCAATAACTTGTAAAAATGCAGTTTAATGAAACTTTACAACGAAAAATTAAGAAAAAAATAATAGTATTAGTAGTGCCAGTGCTCCTTATTCCATACTTTCACTCTATACCTTATGTGCCACATAATAGTACTCGAAAGTGTATGACTTAAAACACTATAACGAGCTAAGTTATAACATACTTACATTACAATTTCTGATTGTGTATAAGAATATCGGATATTCGTAAAAAAAATAAATGGTAAAAATAATTATTCCTTCCCTTATTTCAGAATCAAAAAAAAAGGAAAATTCAGAAATTTCGTATATATACATATAACACAATGAAGGGAGGGGGATAGTTAAATGGATGGGTTCGCTAGTGCAATGAAATAGCATTGTTAATATTATTTTTATGTCCTGTACAGGTACATCCTACATACATGTATAGATATATTTCACCCCGTTTTTTTGAATAAACATAGTGTCAAAATGAGTTACATTGAACAGTAGACAGTGTTCGATTACCTTCTATATACGTATTTTTACGTCATGTCTATCCATTTAACAACGTATGAGGTAAATTCATTTGATTAAAATTTTGCACCATAAAATTAAGATAAGCAAGTAAATATTGTTAATAATAATTCGTTGTACATCGTTAGTTTTTATTTTTACGTCAAATTTAATTTCAAAATTGCTGATTAGGGTAGTATCGTTTTTTAGTTAAATTTGCTGTTGCATATTTGTACGCAAATGTCTAGAGTATATACTAGAATTATATTGGGAAAAATTAATAATTTTATCGGTTTTACTTATTTTAACCACTCCAATGATCATTTAGTATCACATCGTTGTATATGCATGCAAAATTCGAATACGAAGAGGCGTAATTCTCTCTCAGTTTCAACGGAGAACTAATTTAGTAATATAATATACGTATACGCTAATATTAACAGAACGCGCAACTGCAAATCCAAGTACTCTTATCATAAAAAACTATTACTATTTCATGAGGGCTGAACGATTTTTAAAGAACCCGGGAGAAGATATTTTTAATTACATATCTCGACATCAAGTATACCTTATTGGTTGAATGTTGAACACTAAATGTATGTACTGACAGTTCGAAAAATACAAATAAAAGCTTTTCAAATATATCGTACTAATAGTAGAGCTACTACATTATTCAAGCTACATGTTCCACTTAAAAATTAACCATATGTAAATTATTTTACGTTATATTTAATACTTTAGATGGATTAATTACTTATTCCACTTTGCGATTTAAAGTACAAGCTGTAAAGGTCCTGTAATTCAAGGTTTTTTTTTTTTTTATATTATGCCGAATGTTATATTAATTTGATTATTTAGTTATTTTACAATATAATAGTACAAAAAACTATAACCTTGGTATGATTGATACTTAAATGAAGTAATTATACCATATCGTAATGCATTACTATTGATTTTCGAGGAGTGATATGTATGATATCACTTGCATGCTTTAGATTAAATTAATTCGTATAATTTCTTCATAATTTATTTTATAATAAATTATATGATATGAAAAATAGATATTGGTGTATTCTAAGAAAAAAAAATGTCTTATTAATTCCTAGAAAACAAAAATATTGGGTTGTGAGTTGGTATTGATTACGTCTCATGGCAAATCTCATGAAAAATATATTGAATGCCACTGAATATTTATAAAATTATTGTATCTTTATCGTATTGGAGTAATTATATAGGCGTAGATTAACAAATATACTGAAAAAGAGAAATTACTGATGAATAGACCAAGTGGTTTAATATTTGAATATTGTGTTTTTTACGAAGTTGAGTACTCCTTATTTAAATATATTAGAGTCGAAAATAAAATAAAATTATATTAAAATTGTAGTAATTAGTAAATATAATACAATAATAATATAATATATTACAATTAAGAATCAAACATCAGTTAAGCATAATAAGATACCTATCAAGTAATTGTTTTTCTATATTTTAATTCTTTATCTCTAACTTAAGTGAATTTAAAATAAATAATTAAAATTATTTGTTTATCAATATTATGAATAGTACTTTAGTATTAATAGTACCATTTTTGGATTTTAAACGTAATTATATTTTGAATAAATAAGAATTTTAAAAATATAAAATTTAAAAATAGTGAATTCCTATGTAAGTAAAATACACGAATTGAATAACACGTTATAAATTTTCAAACTTAGTTACTTTACTAAATTTACTTACTAAATATCCATCACAGACCATAATTTATGTAGCATATGTTTACAAAATTCGGTGGATCAAAAATTTAAAAAAAAAAAACGAATATATTATGTATATATAGTATACATAGATGTGTTTTCAAACTTGGCCTCTGGAATTACTATACAGGTATGCAAATATACATAGTAGGTCGTTGATAATGTAACCACTTAAAATATATAGAAACGGTGGCGCCAAGAAATATCGTATATCGTAGTTCCCTAAACATTTACAACCGATACCGTGTGCATGTATTATGCATAATGCTTCTATAACAATATGTATCGCCCAGTCAGTTATACGCATTTGTACAGTATGATACAATACAAAAAGTCTGATTATCATAAAGAAAAAAAAATAATAATAACAATGCGTGATGGATGAGCGAAACCCCTTAAAAAATCGGTATTGAATATTTAATATTTTAAATGTATACACCGTGTAATGGTTTTATACAGTGGAAATTGGGTGCTTAACATTTAACGACAACAAGCCAGTGTAAAATATTAAGGTTTTGTGATGTTATAATTATTTATCGTGTTTACCATAAAGTCTATCTATCAGTTACTATTGATTAGCGTATGGCTCTATTGGAGTATTGACTATGAAAACTGATTTTAGTCATAAACAAAAAACGCACCGATGTTATGTAGGTATGTAAGTACACGCGTATTCGTGAGTTGTGTGTAAAATACTATTTTTTTTTTTTTATAATTTGATGTTATTGAATATCAGAGAATGGTTCGTCTTATTATTGGAATACGTAAGAACATCGTTAACGATGACGATCATGTTATCCCACTCCATGGGGGTCCTAATAATGTAAGGAGACGGCTTTCACTTGTGCTTTAATACGCAATTTATTGTAGAATATTAAAACATTTTTCATACATAAGTCAAACAGAAGCAACAAAAATCAATTTTTATGGTACATGTTTCTGACTATTTTGGTTTTTATATGGTTAATTTATTCACGACGGAAAATAGTTGTACTATAAAAAAATCATCATTGCATTTAATGCATATGTATGTATATATAATGTATAAACATGAATACCTATATTTGTATTAAAATATACAGAGTATTTCAATTACTATAAATTTAATTATGGTGTATTTTAAATTTCTTTTTCCCATTAAACAGACGATTTATTTCCAATACAATTATTTTTCGAGCGTGAATGTATGTATACTACAACTAAATAAAATTATGAAATTTTTTAAAAATAAAAACGTGTTTTAGAAGTATATTAATTGCGTATAAATATGTCAACGGATCTTGTACATTTACTTTAATTTCTAACGATTTCGTTAAAATTGCAAGAATACATATTTTTATAGTATAATTTTATTACGAATTATACTGAATTTAAAAAATTGTTCTCCTAATTTATCCCTATAAATCTAATAAATTTTAGAAATTGAACAATCGTTATTTTGATTCATTTTTTTCCAGTTATTTTAATACTGTTATGAATTATACAAGTTCGTAATCGTATTAATGTCAATGGTAGAAGAAATTAGAAATCTTATTGACTTATGTTATATACACTTAATACGTAAGAAGAATAAGTACCAGAAATAATGTTTCATTTCGTCAAATCCATACATTCAAGTACAATAATTGACACGTAAAATAAAATACAACCGATTAAAACGAAATCTTTCCTTAAATTGTTTGTTTTTTAATTTCTTTTATAATAAGTATAACATAATTATGGCCTTATATTTGCTACTTGTACGGTGATATCTAATTCGTAATTAATATTATGCATTTGTTTTATGCCTATAACGATACATGTACTTAACTTTTATTTTATATATTAACCTATTTCATTATATGGATTAAATCACTCAAACGCAATGGATTAGAGTAAATATTGAACTTTTTTTTTTCATATTTTAACAACGCTTTTAAATATGAAGTTCTTTTGGTTTAAATATGATGCAGGTGAAATTCATAATTTTTCATTTTTATACCAATAAAATTATATTTTGCATCGTGAACTATTTGGTTATTAACTTTAAATGCAATATTTTACAATAAATGCCATTATAATTTCGGAAAAAATATCCTCGATCCATTAATAGTGTATATTATTCTTTACTGTAACACGTACATACACACACACACACACACACACATATATATATATGTATATATATATATATATATATACACTGGACTTATAAAATGAGTTAAATCAAAACATACCTCGAAATTTTCTTCGCACGCAACAAAGAAATAATAAATATTGATTTTCGTTTGATTTATTAAGGAATGTCAGTGTTTTGATAAAATTACGTTTTTAATGGTTTTAAAAGTATATTTAATAAAAAAAAAACTAATTTTTTTAAGTTTCAACGTTATGAACAGAATCCATATTATTAATATTGACTCTGGTAGTGTACTATAAGGATTGTGCGCGTTATATTTTAAACGTATATTTATACCGTTTCAAACGATGTAAACACTGAAATGTTATTCTGCTTTCTCAATTACATTCTGCTCAATGAGGTTATTGCACGCCATATAAAATTTCATCAAAATTAGTAACGCTGTTATAACGTAAATGTTGCAACGCTAAGCACATATAGATCCTAAAAATAACACCGTAAAAACACTACGTCTCGGTGCTGATAAACTTTAACGAGTCCTAACGATATTATGTATGTGCCTGTGTGTACGACAATCGTTCAAGAGTCACGAGACAATACACATACAATATATAAACTAATAATAATTACAACAATCTGTAACATATCGTAAGTCGTAGGGGTGAATAATATGATTGCGGCGTTTTCGCCGCTCTTAAAGTTCATAGCGGAATACATAAGTGTACTAGAGGATGTAAACAGTTTTGGAAAATTGGCTATGTTAAATTCATTATGATGCTAACAGTCTTGGAATACATTTTGTTTTCATTCTTACCTCGTTGTAATCTGTACAAACGACATCAGATAGATTTCGAGCGAAACGAGTAATACATTTTCAATTTTATTTATTTAATATTTAATTTAAATGTGTATTAAATCGATAAAGAGTTTCCTGAAATCCATCATTATTTTGTACTATGGTGAAAATGGATTATCTTGGAAAGATGTATTCTCAATTTAGGAATGAGAAGAAAGCCAAAAATAATTTTATTTCATTTTATTTATTAATATTTGACGGGACTAAGCCCTTTATACAATAGTGCATAACACATTTACATACACAATAACTAGAAAATGTATTATACTAAGATTAATACAAAGATACATATAGATTATAATCATTATTCTTTATGAATTTTAAAAATTAAATTCATAATGTAAATTATGTGTTGTTTATAAGCATTTTTTAAATTTAATTAAAAACTAATGTTTTTCTAGTTTATTGAAAATCGACTTCAAACTTAAGTAGGATAGTTAAATTAAAAATGTTTCAAAACGAAAAAACAAGTCATGTTCAAAGAAAAAACACCGTAGTCTTATAATAAAAAAATATTTAGGAGATAAGGGAAGACCCATTCACTAAATTTTCAGGCAAAATAAGCCACAGAATTTTTACTATGGTTTGTATATGCCCCAGAATTTAATCACGGTTGATTATCACTTTCGTTTAGAGAAACGCTTTTGACAATATTTCACCGGCTCCATCAATGTTATTATAAACGTTTATTACTTTTAAATCATAATATATTTTGTCACGTACTTTTGGAGATACATATCGTTATCGTTGTTAGAACATCGGCCGTCGCTTTTATGTACGGATCGGATCCATTACAGTTGCCGTGAATTATCGTGAAAACGTTTGAACCGGTATTCGTCAATTGCGCCGAATTTGGGACACTACCTGTATACATCTATTGCGCCGGTATAAAAAGGGTATATTTAAAAGGTATACATCTATTTCGCCGGTATAACAACTATACAGTACAAGTAAAAATCATAATGGCTAAAAACAAAAATTAAAATTAAAATCAAACTTATCATTCTACATACTTGGTATTTACACTAATAGTATATATATATTTATATTAATCCTAAATATTTTTAAAAGTTCTTAGGTCTAATATTAAAATTAGTTCTGTCTATTTTACTATTTATTTTTTTGTCATAAATTTTGAGTTTGGTCTATTTGTGATAACTAAGAGAACACGTATTATGATTGTTGCGTTACATTATTTTTAAAACTTCATAAAAAACAAAAATATCTGAATGGGGTGAATAAAAATATTTCCCAAATTCTGAGTGAAATGCCTCACATGCATTTGTTGTTCTTTTGTCTGATATGTTACACGATGACCAAAGATACAGGGAAAAAGTTGCATTTTCATCAATATATGTATTAATGAGGTAACCGTATATAATATACTAACTCGAATATCGATTAGATAGATGTATAACTTTTTTCCATCACATAACTTTTCTTTCTTTACCTGCGATTTTTAGCGCATTTGATATAAAGCCGTTTGAACACTCCCGCCCGGAGCCAACGGATAGAAAAATAAACATCGTCCCTTTGAGTTTATGCTGTCACTTCATGCTATCTCGTTAAGCGCGTATTCCCAGGACGATTTTTGCTTTAGATGGTACAGTTCGAGTTCTCAGGACCGTACAATAATAATATTGCGTCATAACAAAGGGTCGATGTCGACCGTCCTATGAAAACGTGCAATGTGAAAAACATCAAATTGATAGCGTACATTCGAGTACACAATGTTTTTTCGTGATGTGTGTACGTTAAATGTCGGAAAAGGTGATGTCCATTACAGGCGCGGATCCGAGGGGAGAGAAAAGGGAGCGCGTCCCTATCCTCGAATCTCATAAAAAATATGTTTAACACGTGGGAAAAAAATACTATTCGATTATTTTCTATTGACCATTTAATAGTTCTACATTTTCCGTCTACCAATGGAATAATGTGAATAATTTACATCGTACAGAATCGGTTATAATTTCTCGTACATACAAATCGCACACAAATAGTTGCGTTGTAACTTGTTTATCTTGTTATGTCTTGTATCAGTCGATAATATAATATGGTGCACTGTAATCAATAACAATTGAAACGTTATCTTCGTTAATGTAGGAAATCGTTGATCGTTGCGCGTTACACGTCGTCTATTATTTCCGTGAAGAAAACAATAGTTTTTTTATCGGTAAATTATAAGTTAAAAAATATAAATTTTGCTCGCAAGACGTTAAATCATTTATATCAAAATTACTATTCAATACATACGTAATTTCTTAAAGTTATAGTTCGATTGTCAATTTCTATCGCAACCGTAGAAAGAAGTTTTTCCTCTTTCAGGCTGCTTTAAACTTGGTGAAGGGCAAGAACGGGAGAAAAAAGATTGAAAGGGTTGGGTCTTATGTATGCCTTAAGTATGCATAAGGATATAAATATTGACGGTGATGATAACACGACAAAAATAATTAACAGATTCTCTAATGAAAAAACAACAAAAACTTGACTTTTTATTACAAAAATAACATGTACTATTAACCGTTAATACCATAATTTAAAAGCTGTAATAAGGGATTATATTCCTTTAACTGTTAAAAGTTTAACTTCGTTCCTAGAGCTACAACTCATCCCATACATATATCCTGTTTGTATTTATATATATATATGATTATGCGCCTCCCCGTGAAAAATTTCTGGATCCATTCCTGGTCTATTACCGGGTGGAATCTACTCTAACACGATTCTCTCCCCCCCAATATTTCGTAATCCTCAGAGGCCCTCCCGCGTTCGACTTTAAGGCGAAATTACTACTCGGTGGCAGATATAAACTTTTCAACCCCTAACCAGGATCCGATCCTGCGAGCTCGTCATGCTTGTACGCCGGTGTTGGTAAACGTTGCGCGCGGTGCAAAAAAACATTTGAAATACGCGCGCAGACAATGAAATCCGACCCCCCCCCCCATCACCGGACGATTTGCGGCCGTCCCGGACCAATTAACTGCGCATGGTACAAGCTGTTTAGCTACGTTACCGCCTCGGGACGAATTAAAATATACCGCCCTTAAGAAAAATAATATTTTAAACGTCAAAAAAAAATTGACACTCCGAAAAGATGTTTACACGCCTAACGGTGCAATGCACTGACTGCCGAGATTAAATGAAACCATACAATTGTACCTGATTATTTTCGAGGAAAGAAACGTACAGGAACAACGCAAACGGTTTATAATGGTTACAGCACAAGTCCCCTACACACAATATGATTTGGTCGGTCTGACAGATGGCCTGACCAAATCAAACGTTGTATACACACTACTCTTCTTGATCTGATGAATTTTATTTCCACTAGTGCAGTAGTTCTCTGCGACTGCATGACAGTTCGCTTTCGTATAACTACGGTTTCGTAACCACAAACACAAATAACTACAATAAGCAACGCCAAAGAGCCGACTGATAAGCAAAATCCTCTCGAGTGTGTTACACGCTATGTGATTTGGTCGGGTGGTCGGAATGTCGGATGAAACCGACAGGATCATTGTTAAATCGCACAACATGATACGATACCCGTTCGACCAAATCATCCTGTCGGCCCGACCGGATCATATTGTGTGTAGGGACTTGTACTCTTGATTCTTATCGTCTCGTGACACGCAGCGGCACGCTGGTGGCTTTTCCACCGCTTGCCTCTCTGTTGAACGCGGTTCTGGGCCACAAGTCGTAATGCAACCGCGTGACAATGGTGTTTCAGGGTGCGGATCGTACAACATTGCCGGGTCACCGGATCGTGAGCAAGTGCTGCCGCTGCGCCTATCGCTCGCGACATGATGCGGGTGCGGAAAAAGTTGTGCCGCGCCGCGGGCTGCGGGTGACGGATGCGCGGCAGCACCGAGTACCAGCACAATCGACGTCGACCGTCAGCGAGCGGTGACAACACGAGGGCAACGGCCGCGATCCGTTGGCCGCGGGCGACGACCACCGCTGGTGCACGGCCATCATCATCGCTACGGGTCCGGTGCTGTTCTGATCGTTCGGTGTTGGTGGCGGTGCGTTGGCGCGACAGGCAGCACCGCGCGTACGACCACGGCCGGCTGCAAACTGACCGGCTGCGGCTGTTGTTACCTACCGGCGATCTGTTGTCTGGCCGCCGTGATCACGTCGCTGTCGCTGATGCGCTCCCGCGCGGCCGCGTTCGCCGACGTGAACGTGACCGTCGACCACGTCCAGCAGCAGCAGCATACCGCCGCCACCGCCGTCATAGGCCATGATGTCCGCATGGTCCACCGTGACCAAGCGGTCGAAGCGGCCGCCGTGGACGACGGGAACGCGACCACCGCTGCCGTAGACACGTTGTTCCACCGGTCCCTTCCATCGCCCCTGGCGACCGCTGGCCATCAGCCGCCGCCTCCCTCGCCTAATCGGACCGACCAGGCCGTCGACAGCGATCGAGTCCATCATCAACCCCAGTCACGTGAGTACTACAACATTGCGATACGTATAACTAATGTGTCTGTTACAAGATTTTTACCAGTTGTTATTGTTTCCGTGCACGTTTATGTTCAAGCAACGGTCGCATCGAGCAAATATATGCCTACGCGGTCGGACCGACTACGATTACTTTGATTTCGAATCGCCGAGTAGAATTTCAAAGGCGATCCGATATTTTTCAAAAAAATAGCCAATACTGAATTCGATTAACCTCCCTCGCTTAAGCTAGACTTGTGTTGGAGAGAGGGAGTTACTGTAGTTAGAAAATATTGAACAATATACATATAGAACGGATTTCTATTCCCATCTTTACGACAACCTGTTGCGCGCATCCACGGCCCGCTTCGTACCTTATGAAGTACGCATACTTGTCACAAAGCTTGATTTTGAGTTTTTGATTTTTAATTCTTATTTCGCAGTCATTATGTTTTTTTTTTTTTTTTGTAACGCGATAGGCAAATGATTGGCCCGCCCCCTCTCAAATGTGCTACTGACGACAATACTATTGTGGTGAAAAAGCTAATGATCTCAGAAATAAAACGTCGCATTAAAAACCTCAAATGGTCGTGAGATTCGTTCAAAACTTATATACGTATTCGTATTATACTTATGGTAAGAAATGAATTTCAAGTAGGGTAAAATGAAAAAACTTTGTGTGGGCTACTTTACCGCAAACCTGAATTTATAATATACATTCAATAATATCGCTTATTTACATCGTTATTGTATCCAATTAAATTCATAATGTCGGCACGAAAGTGCCCCCCACTTCAATTGAAAGTGGCCTCCCGACCGTCGATATATGTATCTTATGTTGAGCACTTTGGTCTCGTTAAAATTTACTTTCCCGTCACGGCTCGACCATGGGATTTAATTTTCGGGGGAAATTAGGACTTTCTAAAAATGCACGTATATATATATCCGCATATCCGAAGATTCCGCACTTCATTTGATTTCAAATAATATCTTAAACTAAATAGTGGCCCAAGACTCAAACAACATCGATGGACTTCCACACATCCAGTTTAATATAGAGACTGTTTTCGGATTCTACTCTTCGCGTCTTAAAGATTATTAACCACTGCAGTCGTAATCGACTGTCGTAAATAGTATAGCATTATGGTAGAACTCTTTGCGTAGCTTTTAAAACGTTTTATTTTTAAAAAACGTTCGATAAGAGTCGTTAAAACATTATCCTGGTAGGTGTTTGAAAAATAGCTCTTGCTGCAACATATATGATACATTATTTTTCTACGGTGATAATCGTACTTAAAGCAAAAATAATCGATTTAACGTTGCACCCTATAGAGCAATACTTTGTCGTTATCACATCGTGGCGTATAAATATATGTCATCGGCGTTGAAATAAAAAAAAAACCATTTATATTATTGTAAAGCACTCATAAGAGTGTACTCGCCGATAGTCTTTCGATGTTCCCCTATATACTATACTATATAATATACATTAGTCGTTACAAAAATAAATTCTGTGCGTGGAAAACAACCCCACGATAAAGTGTTGTTCATCTACGAGGAGGTGGGGAAAACACATGCCCGCGCAAAAAGTCTTGTCTGAAAAATAAAACCTGTACTTAAAGTGCACATTCGTTGTAATATAAATACACAGAAATCACCGTTTTAACTAATCAATATCATTGTATATACCGCGGTAATTTTAAACAACCATAGTATAAACGTTGGACACTCGGGCGGCTCATGCCCAATATCGGAGGCTCGTCACAGTCGAAGAGGACTCTACTGACAAGTGTAGTCCTCTCCAAAATATTGTACGCGGCACCGATATGGGCTGAGCAAGCGACGAGCACGACAAAAAACCGTGCCGTCCTTGTTCGAGCGCAGCGCCGAATCGCCCTGCGCATGATCCGGGCTTACCGCACAGTGTCGGACGAGGCGGTACTGCTCCTCGCACGGTCGCCTCTGGCTGACATGCTGGCGGAGGAGCGCTGCCGGATCTCCCGAGCTAGGGCGACGGATCTGGAAGCGCCTCTCTCCGGTATAAGAGCCAGAGAGAGGGCGGTCACGATCGCGGATTGGCAGCGGCGGTGAGATAGCACCCCCAAAGCGCAATGGATCTGGACGCTGCTGCCGGACGTGGGGCGTTGGGTCGGCGCGGTGGTCACCATGACCTACGCGCTGTTCCAAGCGCTCACCGGCCACGGTTGTTTCCAGGACTATCTATGGTGTCGGGAAAGAACTCCCTCCCCGGGGTGTGTGTACTGCCGCAGCCCGGAGGACACGGCAGTTCACACACTATTCGCGTGTGAGAGGTGGAACGAGGCGAGAGCGGAGGTGGGAGAGCTGGACGTTAGGGGCCTACTTTGTGGACCTGAACCTAGTTTTCTCCCCGAGGACGCTGCCCAACTTGCCGCATACTAGCAAGCGCCTTGCGCCACCGTCATGCCTTCGTGGCGATGGTGGAGACCATCATTCTCCAGAAGGAGGATGACGACCGGGTGAGAGAGAGGGCTAGACGCGTACCATGATCGCTTGCGACATGGTGTAGTCAACGCCCTCTCTATAGAAAGGACAAGTAGGCCAGTGATGTGAGACATATGCCATGGCATTAGCCTTAGGATGGTGGCGTCAGGGAAATAATAGGAATCTAGTACCCCTGACGCCACTGGCTCATATTAGAAAAAAAAAATAAAAAGTATTAACATTAGAAATGTTAGAGCTCGAATTATTCGCAATAACACAAACGATGTTTGTAACATCATCGCCGATCCAATTAATCAACTAACCCCGAGTTCTAAGAACGTATCATATCGTGACGACGTGTGCACCGCAGACATTGTTTCTCGTATACTACGGTAACCGGATAATATTATTTTTTTTTTAATAATATATCTCCAAGAAACAATAGTTAGTTATTTATTACGTAAACAAATTATTCGATTACGCGGTTTTTACTTATTTCGCCATTTATCGTTTAAAGTTAAAACAAATCCAATTATTGTTATTATCATCGTCGGCGTTTGTAATAACATTATTACGCATTATTGTAAGACAGTGTTAAAATGTAAATATTTTTGGTATGGCAGCAATTTATAATGCACGTTGCAAATAAATCATAAATAAATAATAATGCGTTGATCGTTACTTTACTATTTTAATAATCTGAATGAGTAATAACAATTATTATTTAACGAATAGTTTTTTTTTTCAAGCTCGTTATAAAATAACCAATATGATGAACGTGCTTCACCTAGATAAAGTATCTAATAACCCCCATGCGAATTCCCAGACAGGAAAATAAGAACAATATCGTATCATATTATTATTCTTTGTTGTTCATTAGTCATAATATCATAGGTTTATAGGTATGATTGAAATATTTCTACGACTGCTGTAAACTATAAAATATAAAATTATGTGGTGTAAAACACAAAATATGCAATAATAAAAATACGATTACTAATATTATTTTTCAATTAAATAATAATATTAGTTTTAATTATTTTCTCAGACCGGCGTTCTTGTTAATACATTCTTAAATGATTTTGTCACGATATTAAACATCCAGTATTAAAATTACAACATAACGGTCAATTTTCTTGCGTGTGCATCTAGTATATAATATATAGCCATGTATATTTAATACCATCTGCTGTGTAGGTAATTTTGTGTTATTATGACACTATGTGGCTATACGCTAACCGTTTGATAATTACTAGAGTTAGGATGTTGATGACCTAAGAAACACACAAAAATGCCCTAAAAACTTAAAAACTATCTAAAAACTAATTAAGTAAGTGAAAATTATGTATTTATAAATAATAATTTTTATTAAAGATATGGGTGTGATAATAGATGTAATAGTAATTTAAAATATGAATTAGAAATTATAATTTTAATAAATATATATATTACAATAATAATAATTTTAATAATTTTTTAATAATAAAAATGTTAATAATATATTTTACATTATACAAAATTATATTAAAACGCGATAAATTTAATCACAACAATAAATTAAATTTGTTTGCAAACTTGGGTTTAACACTTGCTCTAAAATCTAAAACTTAAGAAAAATATCACCATTGCACAAATACTATAAAAAATGATCTAAAAGATGAAAAGATGACTTAAAAATGTTAAAAAACAAAAAAATGCATTTATAGCTAAAAATGCAAAAAAAAAAAAATGCAAAATTGAATTATAATATTCTTCATCAAGGGAACATGAAACAAATTTTTACTTAGGATAGCATTGTTTAGAATCAAAGGGAAAAAAATGCAAAAGTCATCAACATCCTAACTCTAATAATTACAGTGTTTGCTTTTAAAAATATTGTCTGGCAAATCCGTATTGGACTAACTGGTGATCTTCGATGCGTGGTTGATGCATTGGAACATTGAAAACCTAACGAGTTGGTATATGTCCTGTGAAAATGTATAAAGTTATTTATCTAATACCTAACGATACTTGCATCCCGGTTTACGAATTGTCCGTTACGAATTATTTGAATTCTCACTCTTACTAATAATATTACGTGATACAAGACTTTATAATCCGAAGAATTTTTCTTGAACTGATTTCCGACGTAGATTATAAGTCAGGTTTGTTCGTCACGATAACGTGGAGAGAGAGAAAAAATCCATTGACCGTTTGCATAATATTTGTTTAAAGTACTCAGCGTTTGAAATTAAGGTTGTAGGTGAACGTAATTTATTACGACCTCGGCTCAATGATTCATAGATTGTATACATATTTTATCAACATTCTAGTTAGTATCCCCGAAATGAAGATTATTGAATCGGTTTAATATAATATTTTATTTTCAGAATCATGCGTGTGAGATTTTTAATAATCGATCGCTTTCGATAAGCTCGTGTTGTGAGTTTATCCACAGCTTCACTGTAAACATGGCCACTAAATATCCTTGGTTTCATTATTTTTGTTTTTAGATTTATTTCGCCACCTATAATCTTAGAATTTGACAGTTGATTTTTATCACGAACAAAAATAGTTTATTAATTTATTAGTTCAACTATAAATAATTGAATCATATATTTTTAACGTGTAGATAATACTATCTTTGTATCAAGCGCTCGAAATGTTTTCATTTTGCCGAGATTATAACGTTGTGTCTTATGTTGTAATCTTACCACAACGACATTTTATTCTAATTTGGCTCTTTCAATTATAATTAATTACTTATTTAATAAATCCGTTTACTTACGGTATATTTTGTGATATTCATTACATGTTGATCAATATTAATCACAAATATGCAGCGTATCGAAACCGTAAGTTTTAACAGTATTATACGTATAAAAATAGTTTATTTACTATAAAATAAATAATTACGAAATAACAGAATAACCCTTCGAGCTTAAACCATTTTAGAATATTAACACGTTTCACCTAAAACATTTTTGCACATCGACCGCGGAGTGAATGTTTTGGTTCATCGATGTTCTATTAAATTTGTTACAATCGACTATAAAACGTTATTTGTTACAGTGTTTATTATTTACGTATAAATAAATAAATAAAAAAAATATTTGTTTAGCCTGGAGTTTTATTACATATGTATAATGTACGCGGCCGGTTTCGAATTGAAAATTCATCATCAGGTACATGTATACAAAGTGAATAAAATCGCGTCTAATATCTAGTTTGTCATTACTGTCATATTTTTTTTGTGTGCCCGTGAACTATTACGATATTAAATATGCTTTTAACGTTCACGTTACACCTATATATTAAAAACGGCAGCGAATTATTATGGTAATATGTCAGAAAACATGAACATATATGGTTAATTTAGAAAAGAAGAACGTGTAAATAATGTATAACAGAATCGTTAACAATACTGTAAATTGTTCGACACCTGCTTGTTCGAAAATGTCCCTGTAGGTGTTGGCGAAAATGTTAATCGATATGTTCGCGCCTGTCAAACGATATTTCCATCGGCGTAGGTAAACGTTTCGTCCACATGCATTCGTCATTACGGTTCGTTGACCAGGTCAACCAGGTACCATCGAATCATATTATTGGGCCAGTCGGAAAATTGTTTGTATAAAGTAGGACAATGAAAAAATTTTCCAAAAACGTTGCACTTAATTTATTAGTATACTCATAAAATATAGTGATGTAATCAAGATTTCGCAAAATTTGTAAATTTCAATCACCAGTAGTAATGAAAAATTTAAAAAAATATATCTTTTGCATTTTATTTGTCCAAACAATTTTAAGTTGATCATTGATTTAAGGGATGAAGCTTTTTTTCTGGAAGTTTTTTTTTTATAGTCTACCGAAGATATTTTAGTATTTAATTTTTTCGATCATACGAGTATTAAAAAAGCTATTCGAACTAGCCCTTATATCGCTATTGATGGTTGGTTTGGCTTCAGATCCAAAATAATGTAAGTATTTCGCGTTGTACTCGAATGATTAACGTTTACCACGACAGCGCGACGAGAACGTATGATATTATGCGAATGCAAATCGACCGTGGTTTTTATTTTAACGTGCACACGTCGACAAATCGCACGGACGGGTGCAATAAATTCACGAGACGGTGATATCAAGAACATAAGGGGGCGTAGACGCGTTCTCCGACACCGTTGAGAGATTTCGAAAAACCTATGTATACACGTGCGTTATAAATATTATGCGCAGTCGTCTGGCTGTGAAATTAACTTTTTTCTTTTTTTTTTCTTTTTTTTTCTCCGTCATCCTCGAGAGTACGGTATACCTTGCGTTCACCAGTAATAAAATAAATGGGTACGCGTTTGTACATATATATGTAATCTGTACGAGCAAACTTGCGACGTCAATATTTGTGTAATACGGTTGCAATACGGCCAACGGCTGCGGTTATTGGTAACGTGCCGGCTACCGACGCCGCGGCGGATTCACGCACGCACCGCCGATCGGAAGGGAGTGGTTGAGAAGCGTTAGGTTATTCTATACTAGAACGTTACGCAATAAATCGGTTTAGAGTTGTGTCAATATTTGTGGTTAACGGAATTTCCATTAACCACCCCTGTACACCTGATTAACCGAGAAACAGAGACCTTTACGTGAACTAGTAATAATACATTGTAGTACACGATCCGATACGTACGCGTACGTAACTACCAGATTTAACGGGTGAAATACGCATTGGGGGAACTCGGATGCAGGTCATGGATTTTTTTTTTTTTTTTTTTTTTTTAGTTCCATAAAACGATACAAAACAGTGGTATAACGTATCGAACAGTATTTTATCGGAAAATTGTTCAACGATGAATGTCGGACACGATTACGAAATCGTTCGTCGGTTGATTTTTCTTCGATTCTTTAAATTAATATTGTTTCGTTTTAATGTGTGTTCAAGAAATATGTAAGATCCGTATCGATCTTTTTTCGAAGAGAACTTCGATTCATAATTGCACTCCGATCTCTCAGGACATATTGAAATCGGTCCTAGAAATAACATACAATTCAAATAATGGAACGTGCGTATACGATATGAAAAATGTAGATACTTGTTTGATGAATACGTCGAATAATAGACTATTATGTGTACTTTTGAATAAACTTTTTTTTTTTCTAAAATCATATTATTTTTTAACTTATGGCAAAACGCAACTTACTTTTTGATTCCCCCTCATACGTATACGTGGTGTACTGGGAAAACCTTAACGACTGTTATATCAAACATACACATGTATTACGTACTTGTGTATGGTAGTCCAACAAAAGTGGGCACCGTTAAAATAATAACTACGCAACAGACTACGTACATCTTCGCTTGTGTCCGTGTTTCATGTGTTTGTGTAGATCAGTGATGTCCAACCTTTTTCGTTTGGCGGGCCATTTTGGTAAACAATTATTTTCAAGCGGGCCACAAAGTATAAAAGTACAAAAATAATCTTACATATTGGACTTGTTTTCTTATCTTTTATTGTCTATTGAAAAGATTATGAATTAAGGTACACGTCGTAGGTGCACATTAGTTTGATCATTACGTTATTTTAAGTACACGGGTGATATCGATATTTAATTGTAAAGTTTGCGTATGGAAATGGCAGACGGAAAAAAAAAACGCAAATATATTGATGATTGCCGAATTTTTAAAGGTCTATAAATTACTTTTTCATTGAAATTAATGGAAAAGCCATTTGTCTTATGTGTCGTGAAACGGTTTCAGTTTTTAAAAAAGTTTTTAATATCAAACGACATTATGGATCAAAAAATGTTCATACATTTAAAATTTTTTTTTTTATTTTAGAAAATTCGTAACGAGCCACGTGTGGCCCGCGGGCCGCGGTTGGGTACCACTGGTGTAGATGAATGCCTACCGAATGATCCGTTGACTATGCCGCGGCGGTGACGTGTCGTGTCAGTCCATCATCATCGTTCGTTTTCGTCAGTTTTATTTATTCCGGTTATCAGTTTAAACGTTTTTCCGTTATTCGATTTTCGAACCGATTAGTGCATCGCGCGTCTGCATGCGAATGCCGATAATGGGCTTTTTTATATTTAATAGTTGTGAAAGGATGAAGTATAAGAGGAACACGTCTATTCTGGACTTCTTATACTATACGCGCATATATTATACTTATACTGTTGATTGGTTTTTACCGAAACGTATTTTTCAATATTTTTAAACTGCGTATTTATGGTTGTAAAAACTTTTTATCGAACTTCAATACATCATAAATATTATGAGTTGTAGTTATTCGTCGCTCCTGCATTTGTTGATTGATTTTAGAGTGTAGAGCTTATATAATTATGTATTTCGAAAAAATTCGATTATTGCGCGTTGTCGTAGAAAACGTTCATTGTTAACGATGACGGACAGACTTGATTATAATATTTTTTTAATTTAATTTACTCGTAGCGATTAAAATTATTATTGGGCAGCTGTAAACGTTAATTGATCGATAAGTATGCAGTTCGTAAGCACGAACTAGTTAGTTCGTTAAATTCTCGTACGGTCACTCTTGCAGGAACTATTGTAACGCCGGACGCAGCTAAACCACAACGACGCCAAAATACAACCGTGACTACGACTACCTGTGTCGTACCACATGCCCTTTTAATTACTATTTTCTTTGTTTACTTTTCCGTTTATTATGGTAAATAAAGTTTTAATAATTATAATTTGTGCATAAATAGTTGCACGTATGTGTGTGTACAATGTTCTGAAAGGAGACTATTTATTTGATGAAAAATTGGATTGGATTTTTTTTACACATGGCAAAACAAACAAAAACAAATTTTATTCACCTCAATCGCGTTGTCCGTAATTATTATCCGTATTATTAACCCGTAACTGCTATCCGTATTAAGTCTGAATAAAGTGGGTAGACAATTTTTATTCATGTAAGAATTATTACCTAACGGTATATTTTTTTCCGTGTAGGAACTCACAAAGTCATACCCGAGGGTGATTTTTATCTAATACAGCTCGTGCGAGAAATTAGATATGCCCCACTCATTCGTAAGTTCTCGCGTTTGGCGTTTGTACAATATAATAAACACGCGCACATTTACGACTGTATGTTTGTATAATAATAATAATAATAATAATAACAATAATAATTAAACGTACCGGGAAGTGTTTTTTCATTTTTGTTTTTTTTTCTCTTTACACAAACCATATTTTAATTAGGCTAACGGTACACGAAAGGCGTACACATCCGCCGAGTACATTATAATAATGTAATACATAACTTATAAGATATACGTAATCGTTCACGGCCGTAGATTACCAGGTAACCAGTCGCGTGCACAAGCCTTTCGTGAAAAATACGTATAAAGTAGTTCAAGTGTATTCATTCAATATGTAAAATAGTTTATTGTTTTTTTATTTTTTATTTTTCTTTTTTTACATGCACAAAATTCGCGAGGAAATACCACGACGACGACGGGGGAATATGCACCAGTGGCGTGCAGTATGCAATAAATCCCTCCCCCCCAGAGGCTTTTTTTTAGTCTTAAAGTTTAAAAACGTATTTAAGAAATACGACGGGGTAGTCACGGTTAAATGGATTAGCGTTAATGAACATACATCGACATTCCATTATCTTCAGAACAAAAAATTGATGAATTTAGTGTAAAAACCAGAAGGGTGAATTTCCGCCTTGATTGCATTTTTTTTTTTTTATAATAATAAAGAATAAAGATTGAAAATAATACATTTTTATTTGTGATATCTCCCCCCCCCCCCATACCAAATTCTTGCGCACGTCACTGATACGCGCTTCCGTCGTGCACGCGTCGTAGTGCCGGCCGGTGTACATTACTTACTATTATTATTGTTATGATCATTTGCTTTTCGCACTATTCCGTGCACAACACACTCGTACTATTGACACTACACTCATACTGTACTTATGCGTACTATAGACAATAGAATGCAATTCGCATTTAAGCGCTGCGAGTAAAAAATTTAATACACTCAACGGGCATCACGTGTACTTGATACGTGCGATCAAATGCATGTTGCGATACCTTCACTCGTCACCTCACCGCCGTAATAATAAAAATAATAATAATACGTTAACTCGTCCACCCGTCCGTTCCCGAAGTCAAAGTCGTCGTCCTTTCTCGCGCGCGTGCATACTTAACGCGTGTAGTAGAATAGAAAAACCGTACACAATGCCCGGTGAAGTACAATTAGTCGGTTTGTATGTATGAAACGAAATAAAAATAATAAAAAAAAAAAAAACAATAAGATATCACGTCGAACTGTATATTATTATTATTATTTTTTATCCGTACGCGTCCGAGTGTTTTACAATTCTTCGCGCGCAAATTCTGATTGGTAATTATTATTTATCAACTAGCACAATAGATATTCGTATATGAAAATATGCCCAACGCTTTGCGTCTGATATTTTATGCAATGTTATTCCAATCTTTATGCATACATTACGCACGTACTGGCCCGTGTATCACGTGCATCTCGTACCTGAATATATAAATATTTTATATTATACTCCTGCAGAGTGTCAATTGCTCATAACGATATAATAATTTGGGCGTAGGTAAATTGGGTCCCAAACGAATTTTTCATTTTTATAAAAAAGGTAAACTGAGTTCCACGTATAAAATTTAAAGAGGTAACTGAGTCCCTCGTATAACAGTTAAAACGGCAAATTGAGTGCCGTCTAAAATATTTAATGTATTAAATTTATTTAAATGTATTTAAATTATAAACATAATCGTTGATATATTTATAAATTCACCGAGTACGATAGGTAAGTGTATCTTATCGTTACATCATTAAATATTATTATATTTCGCTCCGTATTATTACGCAACATTTATATAAGTACCTAACTATCTACAACAACGCTGGGTGTGATATGTGATAACTGATAAATACAAGTTTAATGTACGTAGTATATAATTGTGTTAATATAATAAAAGTGTGTTAAAAAAAAAAAAAAACAGCATTTCACCATATTTCAAATTACTGCTTTAATTTATATACAAGGTACTCAATTTACCGATTTCATTTTTATACGAGAGACTCGATTTACCTTTTTTTTTTTTTAGGTAGGACTCAGTTTACCTAAAATTCATAAAATGGGACTCAATTTACCAAACCCGGTTATTTTGTCTTAGGAAATACGAGGCTCTCTCTATCTCTTTCTCACCATTATATATCGCTAATTATTTTTACTCCAAATAAGTTGTATCCGTATACTTATTTATGCTTATTATATAGTTATTTGTATACACTCTAATTATATTGTTGCACTCACGAAAATTCAACAAAATACCATCTATTCGTTGTATATCCTTAATTTTTTCCTCTCCCACAGTAGTATAAAGTTACACAACGCTATTTACCTATACATTGCATTTTAAAATGTAATTATTTATGCTGTCCTGAAAATCAAGTTACATTGCAAATGGTTTCGACGAAAAATTTGATCAAACAAATCGTATACGTCAAATTATTTATAACATTGAAACTTGTTATGTACAGCGATAAAACATTTTACCAGTAACCTTACGTTTTTCATCGTTTCATTGCATTACAATCAAGTGATTAATTTATAAATACGATGTTGATTTTGATATTAATATTTTAGAAAGGTTTTATGCAGCCAATACTATGTATGTATAAAATATTGCCGGGGAGCACAATTCTATCTCAACATTTATATTTATTAAGATGTGTTCGTTACATATAATGGTGTGGACGCGAAAGGATTTGATTTAACGCTGTTTATATTAATTTATCAGTTGCAAAAATATGCGATGCTCTATTGAAATTGAACAATTGAGATGGTTAGGCGTCGATAATATTAACGATTACAATAATCATTATTCATCTATCGATTTCCAGTACGTTGTTCGTCACTAACCTTACCGTATTTTAAATATTCATATATTCATATACACATTTGTAGACTTCACCTGCAGTATATTGTAATCCTTTCTTTTTGAAATAGCACCTTTTGTGACAATCGTTGTAACGGATCTGTTTGGAATACAATATGGTAGGTAGTGCGTATTGTTTAAGTGAACGAATGTAATTAGTTAGGTTAGCTATTCCATTTGCATAGAATTGTTTTCATCATTTCAAAGTAAGGTAAAAGAAAAATGTAATGCGAAATGTTTTAATGAAAATTACATTTTTAAATGTGAGATATATATAATTTGAAAGTTTGAAAGAGAAATAATAAGAAATTTAATCAAATAAAAAATAAAAATAATGGAGAGGAGAGAAGAAAAAAAATCAAGATGTATATATACATGTTTTATAATATGTATAGTACATGGACGATAGCGTTGTGGGTAAAAGTTTATATAAATAGAATATTACGAAAAGTCCAAAATTTTAATCACATAAAATAATGTCGAGCATCTCGAAGAAAAGTTAGACGGTATTTTTTCTTTTACATACCGATTTTTTGTTTGCACAAAATATTATTTTTCTTTTACCGAAGTCCTGCAGACGGAAAACATTTCGTGTGATAATACTCGTATTTGCTGTGGCTTTTTGAAATAGAAGTCTCAAGAAAAAAAAATAAAACTAATCGAATTTCCGTCTTGTCCCTTATATTTTTCTTCATAATAATTATAATATACATAGTATAATATGCATGATAAACCGTGAGCGCACACGAAATTCCCGTATCAGTTGTAACCATATTAAACATCTTGTCTGTTTTGTACACATATGTGCTTAGTAGTTGGGTTGATGTAGCATATACATACATATTATTAAGTCTATGTACAATATTATTATTATCATTAAAATTTCGTGTACACGATCTATCCGCCCGCAGGAACGAGACGACAACGACGATGACTACGACTACGAAAACGATTGTGCGTTGTGGTTGCCGTATACCTCATTATTATTTGTAGCAGTAGTAATTATTATTGCTACGGAAAAACAAGGGTGATAACACCCTCAGAGAAGAAATAACTGCAGACATATTTTATGTTACCTTTACGAATATTAAATTATATTATTATTAGAAGTCGAACTACCGCGTTTTTACCATATTTAATGTGACCATAATAATATGCCACTGCATGAATTATTTTAGTTTCATCGTATGTAAAATATGAATACGATGGAAAGATAAATCAGATCGTGACCGTCAGTGGAACTCGTAAGAGTTTTTTAATCGGAGGTCCCTCAATCATCGCAATAATTTACGGATATGATACAAAAATACACACCAAGTTTGTAAAATGTTGGAAAATATAAACTTTTCCAAACTTTAACCGATCAAAACCATTTAAATGCATCGATACAATGAATTACATTTTTAATAACTTTTCAAAAATATATTTTATTATTGTATTACTAGCTTTCAAATTTAATACTAATTTAATACTAACCAGACGTAGCCCCCAAGTAACTACTTTATTTTTCCTGAAACGAAGAAACATCTGGATGGGACGCATTTCATTACGAAGGAGAAGCCGAAAGAAAAGGTTTTTACTTATCTTAGTACAGCGGTAGTGGAGTGGTCTATGTCTCAAGCATAAAATAGATGGCATATCATATGCAAAAATGTATCGATCTTAATAGATACATTATCATATTTATTATCATACAGCTTCGGTGAAATAACGATAACGAGTCCCGGATTGAACTGTTGAGTTAGCCGAACTACAAACCTTGTCCTACCCAATAAAATCCTCCTCTATACGTCACTGCTTTAAGAGGCCATCTTTAAATTTCCCTAGACCGGGGACCGGGACAAATTATACAAATTAGACAAATTAGAGTACTAGGGGGTGTTCAAGCATCCTTCTGTTCCGCGTCGTCGTAAATTAAAAATATCTGTAGTATATGACAGTGTTCTACATAAAACATCGAACACGTTTATTAACATCGACGGTAAACTGTGTTCGACACTTAAAATTTAAATACAATCAAACGTACTAAAGTAGAAAAATGGAATACATTCTATTTTTTTTCTCGTAATGGTACTGCGAATATAATAATTCGAATATCGGCTGTACATAATATTGAGGGCTGCGGTTTCGTAATGCACCCCACCCCCTCCCCCATGGTTCGAACTCTAATTGCGCCACCGGACCGTGACCGTGTTTGCGGTGGACAATGTTCGCGCGCTCAGACGTTGCAAACCGACCACACCAGACGGTGAAAACGAAACCGTCCCGCGGACGACGCGATCAGTCTGCGGAACCGAACGGCAACGGCCTTAAGTTTCGTGCGCGTTCGCCCGGACACGTACCCGTCGCGGTAACATTATCGTTTTGCTACGCGTCCGCAAGTGTATGGTCGACCTACGTTTTGCGCCCGATCGTCGAGCACGATTAGCAGTGACGTTGTACCACCAGGACGAAGGACGACAAGCTGGAGCGATCGCTGCCGTAAACAGAACGACAATCGTCCCCGGTCCTTAAAGACGAAACGTTATTTAGCGCGTACGATGACCCGTGAAAAACGAACGATACGCTATTTCGAAATAATTTTTTTACCTACTTGATACTCGGCAATCCGTCAACTGTTATTGGTGTTATACCGGTACGATGTTTTCGCTTTTAATGTCGTTACGTACAAATCAACGAGTAAAACGGTAAACACATGATCTGCGTTTGGACGTGCAAACCGATATTCAAAAAGGGGCTGTACACTAACTTTTTATAGAATCGGCACTGTGTAAAAAGTACAAATTATTGAGGTTATTAAATGTTTTAATATTAATTTCGGTTTGCCTATAAATAATCCTGAAATCTTAAAACAATGACCGAAAGATAAACGGAGAAAATATTTTGTTCCAACAAAAAGTAATTTTCTTCGGTTGTCCAAAAGCCAGAGTTAGCTTGAAATAATCACCTTGATTCGAGTGGTTCCCATGATGTATTTTTTAGATGTAGCAAGATTTTATTATAATATATAGTAAAAAAATAAATAATACGTTGATTCGGGAAACATTTTTGAAAAAATATAACTTAAAAGCATTAATATACAAAATACGCAAATAGAGCAAAATAAAATTTCGTACATTTTACTCTAAGTAGTGTAAATCGAATTTGTAGTTGACATAACTTCATTTTAGAGCAAATACCTTCAAAACCTATACTCTAATTATTATTATACATAATACTTAATATAATATTACTTTTTTTTTTTTAATATAAATATTTTATATTATTAAAATCAATTTATGTTCAGTCCTAATAATAATACTAAATCATAATAAAATCTTAATACAATGAATTCGTATGCAGATTTTAACGGGTGTAATATATTTCTCGCCCTTACGGAGTGGTTGTAACAAACCATTCGGATGGCTCGTTTTTTCCGTGCGACCGTCATAGGAAGTAATCACTTCAGTTTATTTTTTATTTCCTCGATGTGATGTACACGTTTATTCATGCGTCGTGTTCCTGTATGTACACTTATGATGTATGAAAATTTCCATTTTTTTTTTTTTCATTACATATATCCAAGTGTACCACCTTCAAAAGTGGATTTTCTATAGGAGAGATTTATAGCAATGTATATAGTCATAGTAAATTTGTAAAAACAATTGTTATACGTGTTCGTTAAAATTTGGTGGACATCTGTTAACATTTTTCTAAAATAAGATGATTAGTCGAAAGTGAGAAAAAAATGGTCAAAAATTAAAAAAATATATATAACGGATTAAGCACTATTATATTTAATAACTGGGGCGGCAAATTTTTATTGCATATACGAGTAACTGTAAAATAGTTAAATCCGTCTCTGACCACCTTGTACGTTTATTATATAATACGCATACAAATTTTTTTACTTTTTTATAGTAACATAATACATAATGCGATACGAATTGGTTTCCATCTGATGGTTTTCTCCACACGTTTACTTCCCACCCACCATAGTTTCGACTGCTGCCGAACTACGCGCTCAAATCTATGTATACATTAGTGTCGAATAAATTTGTAGGTATTGCAAGCCAATATCACATAACTGTATATTTATTATACGTGTACAGTATTTTACGTTAAGTTATTAGTGTCGGAATGGGTTTATTGGTTTTATTTTTGTTTTTCGTACTTCGGATTTTGCAGAGAAAAACGAAGATATATCGTTATAGTTCGATGTATTGCAGATTTCACGGCGAAGCTATAGTTCTCCGTTAACACTTTTACACGTATGTAATTCACGTCAAAACGTTTCACATCGTAACTTTCTAAATCCGTGGATTTAGACGTTGCTGACATTTGGTAATACGCTCTATAAACGGGTAATTTTTCGATTTTCTCAGGATAGTATTTATGAATCTATATAGCCACATAAAAAAAGTTGTCGTCCAATGGACGTATACGCATTTATTTTGATTGAACAAGTAGATTTGTGCTTTTCAAAACTATATGTCCCGAGTCGCATCTTATCTAACGTATGAAAAAATGGTTACTTATAAATCATTTACTTTTTATTGTTTAAATAAACTTTAAATACTGTTCATCGGTACTAGATATTTATAGGTGAATATTACGTCTTTTTCGTTTTTCAAATTCGATTATTTCATTCAAATTTAAACACATAATGTAATATTTACACACATCCATCAGCAATATCTTGTTGCTATTTGGGTGGCTGATTTTTATTCCGTAAAAGATTCGATGTTCTAGGTTTCGATCTATAGGTTAAATTACAGCCCTATTGTCATTCGCAACACGTAGCTATAGTTAACACTATTGAATCGGCGTGTATATATTATAGTATTATGATTGATTGTGTGAGCTCGAGTCCGAGGTCATCAACTGTATTCGAGCTTTAATAATTTTTTGTATTCTTTTCAAGATGGTTAGGTTAGAAAAAACACACAAACCTTGTTCTACACCCTACCTCAAATCGTATAAAAATTGTGTGAAAAAAAAACTATTTTTATATGAATTTTAATTTCGGCGAAGGACGATTTTTGTCAATGTTATGATTGTTTGAATACTTCTTAAAATATTGGTAATTCGATACGTTTTTATGAATTTGTGTTATATTTAGTTTATGTAGAATCTATTGTTAAAACTTCAGTGTTATATTAAATCGATTTTTCAACTTAAGTTTTTGCGGTTCTTAACAATTTTACTAATGAAATTAGCAAATTACTTATTAGTAAATAAACCGAGAAACCATCGGAGGGAACCATGGATTATATCTTTAACTCAATCTGTTTATGTGCAAATTTATAAGTGACCCATATTTCTCCAACAACGATCCATAATATTGTGATCTCATACCAGGTACACTTAATCTTGTTTATATTCTGATGAAAAAACCATTCGATTTCATAAAATATATATTTTATTTGACGTCGAATAAAAATATGTTTTCTCAAACGTACAGCCCCAGAGATACGCGTTGTGCGTATATTTTAACCATATTTTTTTATTTAACCATTGGTCGTAACAATATTTTTACCATGGACTCGTCGTGTGTTTATAAAATTTGTGTCATATATATATAGATATACAAGTATTTGGACGAATCGTTTTTAATATTCATCTGTGAGTTCTAAGTGCTTAAATACGTAGTCGTCGAGACGGTACTTATATAAATATATATGCAACTATGTAATAATAATAAGACTGAAGATGAAGATGAACGTTTCGATGGCGTGTATGCTTTGCGAAATCATAAGTTATAATAATATTTATATTACAGATACGAAAACAAAACTATAAAGAAAAAACCTTTAAGGTAGTATACATTAGTATTGCGTATTTGTGTTTTAATAACTACACAGTCGACTATGTTTTTTTTCCTTCCGTGCCTTTCAATAACTGGGATCAGTGGACGCTTTTAAAAAAAAAATTGTTATTTCAAAAATACTGACAGACTAAAAACTTTAAACTCAAATATATTAGTATATGAGCTCATTAAACTGTCTAGACGTTTTTTCTTATCAGGTGTTCATAACGCGAGATAAACATTTAAAATAATTAATTAAAATGTTCAGAAAGATGAATGGAAATATAAAATAAATAAATACAAGAAGAAAATGAATGATTTATAAAAAAAAATATTATCTTACTATTACAATAGTTTACTCATTTCCCTTTATTGGATTTTTACCTATAACTTCAATAAATTTTAACACCAAAAAAATTCAAATTAGCAATAATATTGGCGATTCAACAAAGAACCCAATATCAAGTCCAGTTTTTGTAGTTTCTTTAGAAGCTTAAGAAACTTTAGTAATATCTGTAGAGTTCATACATAAATCGGTACCTTCTCCCTCCTAAAAATAGTTCTATAAAATTGATTCATTCCCTTAAAATTAATTTTTAACAGAGTCGGTTTGTTTTGTGCATAGTTATTTTGTAAATTAGGATGAAACCAATTTCATACCCTTCTGACTAGATTTGCAAATCAACTAAGACATTCATATATAGTTAACGCGATTCGAAATTAATTTTTATTTAACCATGAAAATATTTACCCGTTACTTTTAAAACCGAACGTATTATTTGTAGTTATATGAATATATATATTTCTACTATAAAACTAAACGATTCTTTAAATAAAACATCGGATTACAAAGAGAAATACGAATGTTTGTTTTTCGTATGTTTAAATCGACCTGTTATCGATGCAAGGAGTTTTTAATTCAATACGGCTTCTGAACGTTTCTCGCACCTTATCGGAAGATTAGAGAACTCGATGTATAATCCGCGTTTGGAGCCAAGACCGATCGTAGCGACTCGTGTAGAGCCGTGCGATGGTGTAGAGGGTCGCAACAACAAGCGCAACAAGCGCAATGATATCGCGGGGGTCGTCGGGGACGGTGCAGTGTACCAGCGGCGTATTTGGGAATCGTTATAGGTAGGGGATGGGCCATTGAATGATATACATAAAAGTAGGGGGGACTTTGATCTCCATACCCCCTTTGAGTTTTTTTAAAAAAAAACAAATACTCACTAAATGCAGTATAATAATCATGATAATAATATTTTATTTACGGAATACAAAAATACGTACGAATAGTTTACTCTTTACGCACTACAAATATTTATTTTTATTACAGTTATTTATTATTTTGCAATTGTAATACAAAATCAAGTTTTCTTCGTTTAGTTGCTAGTTCATCAATTACTTCGTCAGTGTTCGTGCCTATTGTCCGATGAACTGATAAAAGCGCTAATGCTTAAAGTCGTTCCTGAGGACAAAAAAGACCAAGGGGGGGGGGGGAGGATCGATCCTCCGAATACCCCCTTCCCCCCTTCCTCGCGTCCCAGGAAATACGCCGTTACAATGTACTGGCGCGAACGGCTAATAACAATAATATCGTTGCGTCGCGAACGCGAATATGTGCACGGCGTACCGAGCGCGCGCCCCGCCGAGTACAACGACCCATTACAACGGAACACCTTGACACGCCGCCGCCGCCGCCGCCGATGCGATACGATCGTTTGCGAGGCGGTGACACGGCGGCGTCCGTGTCCGCGTTGGTCCGCCGGGAACGTTAGCAGCCGCCGAGCGCCGTTAATACGCGGTCCGGCGATTATAAGATTATCGTGCGCGGCGGCACCGCCGCCCGTCGCCGCTGACGCTGCGCAAACGCGATTGACCGCCGGTGACCGGACGCTCGTACGGCGGCGGCGGCGGCGGCGGCAACCGCAATCCAAGGCGCTCTCGGGTCTCGTTTTAAACCTTTTCTTTCGTTTTTCCGTTTCTTCCGTTTTTCCGTCTCGCACGTGGTACTCGAAAACCATTACTCGCGTAGAGTCTACCCTTTGGGGGTCGCCAACAATTTTTTTTTTGGTGGCATCGTACGAAAAGAACATTTATTTCAATAACATTATTTAAAATCAACAACGGTAAAAGAGTTGTTAAATTAAAAGAAAATATTAAAATTTACATAATTGTTATTTTGTTTTTATTTTTCCTATTAATTAACGCCAATCGGCTTTATAATAAATACTTTATTTTTTTTTTGTAAAATGTATACACAAATAAATACAATAATAACATTTTGTACATTTTTTCAATGCTTACATTACAAAAGGGTCGTTAGACATCTCGGTGACATTATTAGGGGGTCGTGAACTCAAAAAGGTTGAGAACCGCTGGTGTAGACGGTACAATCGTCTACGTTACAAGGGACGTCGATTTATTTCTACTCAGCGGACTGCGCGTTAAAATTAATTTTAAATGGTTTTATTTGTTCCTTACTACAGGAACGGAATTGTGTACCGTTCCAATAGGAGAAAAGATTGATAAACAAGAGGAGTTGAACGTGTATAACAGATAAAAATTATAGTCGGGGACAAAAAGAAAATAAACGAACAGTTTAAGTTTGTTAATACTACAAAATTAGTGGTTTGTATTAGAAATATTCGTTAACCAATCTTAACAATTGTTAATTCAAATGTTTTTAATAATTCGGGTAATTTTTATTAAGTTTGTGTTATACTTCTGTATTCAAGTCTTTGAAGAATTCTAAAATATAAAATAAAAATGCGGATCGATGCCCTAATTCGTAAAATTAAATTATTTATTATTATATAAATGTTATGGCATTTAATAGCATATAATATTTACTTATAATTTTGTTTTGTGTAAACTGTAAATTTTCGTTTATCAATAATTTATAAATAAGATTCGTTATACGATAGCGTTAAATTTAGAGTATGCTCAACTTAAACAAAAATATTCTCAAGTAATGAAAAAATAAAAGTAAACCGTACGACGTCTTGAAACTTATTGCATATCATTCCCTATCTCCGTCCGTCGCGTTTCGTTCCAATTCCAATCATATTACGATTCAACGATGGAAATTTGATTTAAGTTGTTATAATACCTATTTTGCGCTAGTCAATATTCATGTACACGAGACTTCATAAATTTGATGTGTACAAGACACCACTGTATGAATTCATAACGTTATAACGTTCGTAATGTATTAAACGCGAATCGGTATTATGACGTTATAACGAACCATAGATGAAAAATTGTGTACAGGTATATACACGCACTTTCTATACATATGTATAGTAGGTATGGTAACTATCTGTGATAAAATATGTCAGAGTGACTGTGTACACTATATGTTTATACGTATAGTACATATTGTATACATAATGCAGCGTTTCCTTGGCCTAAATGTATTCATACACTCGAAATTTACGCAGACGTTGTGTCTGTCAGATGAGTTGAAATTGAATGACGTAATCATGTATAAATTTCTGTGCGCGTTTTCTTCGTGCGTGCATGTGTAATATTTATGAGAAAATAACAGAATTCAATATATTATGACTTTGAAATATTATGCGCGAGCCGTCCGCAATCCATTGTACGCTAAATGTTTATGTTTTTTATGTACTAGGAAGTATCCGGTACAAATACATATATATATACGTATGATAACAATATTATAAGAATTTTTTGCGGGTCAGTAACAAGGAGACGTATAAATATTCGAATTTCAAACATTGCCGGCGTGGTAGTCACGACAAATCAGTAACTGCGGTTGCATGCGTTTAGAGTGCTATAAATTAACGGAGCATTTAAATCTGAATTATCAGCGCAACAAATCACCTATCCAATACGAATCAAAACTGTATTATGTGTAATGCGTTATTATCAAGTGCGTCTTGCGATGAGATTACTTGAAAAGTTTTAAAACGCAAAAAATGAAATCGCTGTCTTAGTAGTACGTGGTATGGGATTTTTATTTTCTATTAACGTACACTGCGAACTTTCTATCAACCGGACGTTGACGCATTTTCGTGATTTCGATTGGAATGGGCTTACATTTTTAATCTCATGTGTTGGATCAACTTATTTTTCTTTCTCAACATTCTAGACTCCACCAAAGGTTTACTATATTTTAAACTAATCCACTGCAGTAAGAAGTTTTGTCGGTTAAGAAGATCAAAAATCAATTTAGCAACTTATGTATATATATCACCCATAAAAATACCCCTACACACACCTTGAAATGGTGTCTTGAAATTTTCCTATGAGAGGGTGTAACAAGATTTACAAAAATTGAAATATGGCTGTACGTGTTCAAACAAGCAACTAAACATAATTCATAACTAAAATATATCATCCACACGATACTACAGAATATGTTCACCGTATTTATAAATTAAATGATAGTACATTATAACTATTTTTCTCTTTGATTTATTTTCTCAAAACAATGAAATAAACCAAAAGAAAACGTTTATTCCGCCTGTATTATATTAATCGGTATTGTTATTATTTAGTTTTTTTAACTTAAGTTAAAATATTATTAATCCTCCCGAAAACGGGGCGAAAACTTTGAACATAAAATTATATTTCTTTTCCGATACTATTAAACTGTTTAATCGTGTAATAATCTACCTGTGTGATTTTTAATTTATAAAAAGTTAAATGAAATGATAATTTACAATGTAAAAGTCTTGCACAGTGCAGTGTGTGTATTCAAATTTTGAAATTGTTTTTTGAGATACGACGGTTGTTTCTAAATGTAGAGCAAACTTAAATACGTATTATATGAGTACGTAGATTTTATGTTAATAGAGTTACCAGAAATTTAAAAAAATATTGTATTTTTCGTATGATAAAAACCTGAGGAGAAATTATATCCTACTATAAATATGAAATAACAACTTTCCAAAGATTTTAAATTTAATAAAAACTATGATCGTTTTCAAACATGTATATACGCAGATATAATAATATGTACATGTAATAAAACTTTCCTATATTGTTTCTTGTCGAAAACAATGTGTAAACTTGTTATTGCTATTTTTGTTAGTGTAATATTAACAATAAAATCGTATATATTATTGTTCGGGCAGATGTATACTTACATAAGTTATAATATATATAATTTTTAGCTAAAAGAACATCTGTATACTTTCAATACTTATCTGGGACGGGGCTGGATTTTACAAAATATCCACAGGTCCTTCGCTAACTTGCCATTACAAATGTCGTTGTATTTATCAAATACCCTTAATCTGTGATTTCTATGGTTGAATAATGAGTGATGCAATACGTTTGGTAACATATCTTAAAGTGTCACAGGGTACAATAAAAAAATAATATTTCACTCGTAGATCGTAATAAATAAATACATTTATTTCTATGTATAAACCTATTTGTTTACTTATTAATTTATGGTTATTAAACGTTTACTAATTTTTATTTTATTACATATTTATGGTAGGTATATTTGAAATACATTTTTAACATTTATCGTCTTTCTGCACGTGTCAAAAGGGTATACTACACATGTAGTGGGATATATAAAAAAAAAAAAAAAAAACGGACAGGTTTGCGTAGAGCGAAATTTTTCCTCGGCACGATGATGTCATTGGGCTCGTCCTTATTACATCGTTTTGTCTAAATCGAACTTGTTCTTCGCTGTATTTCCCGCGACACGGGCGAAGCGAAAAATAACGAAAAACTCGACCCTATACGACCGGGGGGGGGGGGGGGGGGGGGGGGGGGGGGGTAGTAACGTTTATTGCAGTACTCGCATGCGTCGCACAAAGACGCAAGTTCGTAACCGTTTTCCCGTTAGGTTTCGCGTAAGCGGTTCACTATGAAAACCGAACGCCGTTGTCACACGCGTACATTATCGTAAATAATGCACGGGCGGACGGCGGACCCGCGCGCGCATTCCAAATATAATGCCGATCTTCCTACGCTCGCGAGCTTTGGATCGGTCTCAAAAAGAAAATTCCACCACGGTCGTCGTCGGTGCGGTGCGGGCCGAACGGGAAGCAGAAGAAGAAGGTGCGCACAATTTTGTCCCGGACACCCGTCGGCAGCGGTTGCGGTTCCGTTGCGCCGCCGCCGCCGCCCCTACCGGTATGTACGGCGGGCGGGGCGCGTTGAACTCGAGCCAACGTGTCAGACACAACAACAATCGATGACGACCGTGCTTGTCAATTATTCCGCGGTGCGAACTACGTCCTTTCGGTTTCCGGGGGGGTCCTTCATTTTTTCACCGGTAAATTTGGGACTCCTTTCGCCACCCCTGCACTCACCGCTCTCCGTCCGTCGTACTACGGCGCGTAGTTTAGAGGGTGGTGACGTACGTTCCCGCGCAAACGGGAAAAATATTTACGTCCCGCCGGGTGAGATACGCGCATCGCTGTGTAAGGAGGGGGGTGGGAAGTCCGAAAGGAAGAGACGCGGCGCGAGAGAGTGTGTGAAGAAGGAGGAATGATGAGACGGAGGGGGGGGAGAAAAGACCGAAACGGAATACGGAACTTTGGGACATTGTAGTACGACGTACGCCGTCGGTGGGAGTGACGTTCGCGGCGGCGGCAGGAAGGCGGGGCAAGGTGCGTACAGAACGTGGGCGCAGACACGAAAATGTTGAGGCACCTTGGTCGGTCGGGGGTCATACACACGCGCTCACGCGTTCCGCTCACCAGTCACCAGCAGCAGGAACGTTCGTACGCACGCCCGTTCTTTTTTTAGTCGTCCCGCCGTCCTCACGTTTCACGATCAGTCGCCAACGCACCGCCGCCGCAACAGTACGCACGTCGCGCCGCCACACGACCGCGGTGTTGTCGACGCACGCGAGACACACGTAACAACAACATCGAAGACGATAATCGCGCAGCGATTGTCTTCGATTTTCACGTGCGACAAAGGCTCGCGCGACAATACCCGTCCGAACGTTCCCGAAAATCCCCGACCAGTGTTGTTGACCAGATATACGTTTCGGTCGGAAAAATAACAGTAAAACGCTGGGAAAAAATCGTCAAATGACCCGTCCACACGTCCGCCGGCACCGCAGTCGCCATACGACCGTCGTGCTGCCTTCGGTCGAGTGCAATTAACGCTCGTCGTTTCCCGGACGCGCCCCGACGAATTTAAGCTGCTGCTCGTCGATATTTCGTTCCCGGCGGACCGGTGGTCGTCGCACCACAGACATGGTAAGTGATGAACCCGTCGCGTGCGGTGAACATTAGCAGTAATATTAGCGGTACGTCCGGCGCGCGAAAAATTACGTTTGTAAAAACGCTAAACGTTCAACCGGAAGAAGGAAACCGATCGCATATGGTTTTATTCGTCGTCCGCAAAACGGTGCGCGCGTAACGACCGACGAACGCTGCAAGGCGGCGCGGAGCGGGTTACGCGATTTTTTTTTTTTCGTTTTCCTCCCCGCACCCCCGCCGAACCGTACTTTCGGATTTTCCTTTTATCCGGGCGGCGGTCGGTCACGTCTGGCGGTATAGGCACAGCTCCACCGCGCCGACGACTAGACGACAACGCGCGCGCGCGGCCCCGCGCACACACACA